>NC_056629.2:128599625-128906292 GCF_002870075.4 Lactuca sativa
TTCCCTTAGATAGCACACTTGTGTGTCTAAACAATTATGAAGAGGGATGCCGTAATCATAATGGTTAGACCTTTTTGCCACTTCTCACAAGTCCAGGTTAGTGTGCCAGTACACCACACACGCTCCACTAACGACTTTGAGAATGCAGATATCACAATTGCTATCTAGCTATAATCTACTTAGTGAAAGTGTTTCCTCACCATAATTTTCATGAATCGGAGAGAAACCTTATGACACTTAGATTTACTGGTGTATGTGTTCTTATCCATGTGAATTGTCAAAACCATAGACACAAGACAAGGATAATGACGAATCCACACTCATATGGATTGAACTCAATTTTAATTTCTTGCCACCTGGAAGCTCAAGGGCCTGCCATTGCTTCCAAGTTGTTGTGCAACTAATTGAGAACTCTAAGAACTCATATGCAAAGCCAACTTTAACTGGAATGGGCACAGGATATGTCAACACGATAGGTTATATACCTCAAGTCGTGTGCTAGTGAAGAACTTCAGGTTTTATTCTTGATTAGTTCTTGAGAATTTCAAGACCTTTAAGACTCCCACTGTCCTCTGGACATATAAGACTTTCTTGTCAGTTATTCAAGAGATAGTGTGGATTCTAATCAAGACAAACACTTCACAAAATTGGCCTAAGTTGGTCTTTGTTTTATCCAAAACATCACAACTTACCAATTTCAAATGTACAAGAGTAGAAAACTTTTACTCTTACATTTGACAAGTGTTTTAAACCTTCTTTAAGACATGTCACTCAAGTTACAATCTTGGAGTATGACTTTAAGACTTGTATTGGAACGAGGTATGACTCATCTTCTTGATTTAACCATTTCAAAAATTCAAGATCCCTCTTCTTAGTCATAAGAATGCACTAAGATTTCCTTAGAGAACTAATTGTGCTATGGTTTCTTAATCATTAAGATGATCACAAAACTGATACTAAAGTACTCTCCCATCTTTTCAGATTTGAGAAACTTTTATCCTTCTGCCTAATTTGATTCTTCTTATTCATTCTGCCATACATTGGAACCTTTTCCAATGTCTCAGAGTTACACTTAAGCTTGTAAGTATAATCATGTTTACTGAGCTTTAGTAAAATATGACGAATTTTGTGGTGGACTTAATCAGTGCACAAGAATGTGTACTCGATCCCTTAGTTCTTCACTTGACTCACACATCCTTGTGAACAAGTAATTAGTCATAATTTTTCCAATAATTGAAAGTTCTCATTCATCATGCAATACAACTTGCATGATTCCAAGTTCCAGTCCAATTGAAACTGGGTGATGAGAATCTTTCCTTATTTGGTAAATTTAGACATTACCACAAATGAAAGAATCAATTTCATATTTCCACTTTTGCTATTAATGGAATCATATAAGCAACAATTTTTCCTCAAATGCCATTGTAAGGATATTTTAAAATAAATAAAATCATCAATTTTTTTCTTTTATTTTAAAAACTTTGCGGAAAAACTATCCTTACAATCCATATGAAAACTTGTTGTTATCTATTCCAAAGCAATATCTCATAACTCCTAAGAAGTAGCTCAAGAATCCGATCTTCAAACTATGCGATAGAAATCCATCTATGCGATCAGATTCAACATACTCTTTCTTTAAGTTTCTTCACTATTCTTTGATTCTTAAAACATCAACATGTGACCCAGTCACATCATGTAATAAGAATCTTAGAATAGAAACTTAGCAGAGTTAGATAGTGGACTTTACCTAAAGTAGAGTCAAACTTATTGACTTTAACAACCTTAGGTAAATTTGGCAGCTTCGCAACCAATGCCCCTTTCTTTGGCAATATAAAGATATGGGCCCTTTGATAATGGTACACGGGACTATCATAGACTTAACTTTTCTCTTTACCATTTGGTCAACCGAGTTCACTATGGCCGATCCCTTTCCATTGGGAAGAAAATGCTTTTCTAGATTTCCTGTGTCACTATTGTCAATGCCCATCAAGTTTTAAGGAAGTTGATCTTAACAAATAGATAAGATCATTAAGGGTCTTGTCATAGTCTGTTTCATAGGTGTCCCAAAGGAACTCACTATGTGACTTAGAAAGTGATTGAACCACCAACTTTCTCAAGACTTTGACACCCAACTCTCCTGGCTTGTCAATATGTGACTATATCTCCAACATGTGACCACACCTAGACCTTGCCTTGTCAATAGGGCCTGAGTGACCTTAAACTTTTCAAGAACTTGTGGTTAGGGAGAATAATTTGAAGAGGTGAAGAAGTATTATATCCATGGGACATCATCTTCATTAGGAAAGCTTGTTTTAAATGATTTGCGAAGATAATAAATGTCTAAACCGGACATCTTTTGGGAGATATTCAAGATAGTTGATCTTAAGTCCTTAATATGACACCCAATATGAAATATTAAGGCTAGGATCCAACAAACTATTTTATAACTTAAAAGAGGTATGCCGTAATCCAAGCTATAAAATATTTGAAGGTAGGTGAATGACGATTCACCAATTTCCACCAAGATAAACGAAATGTATTATTAGGTTTTAATTGGTTTTGAAACTCCTAGATCCTTGAGATTCATTGAACTGTTCAATGGCATGTTTCCATCTCGAGTGTGCCCTTCAGGTTTTGTGACTGGGATGCCGAGGATCACAAAACAAAGTGTGAAGTAACCATGCAAATTACTTGGTACCCTTAAGTGTTTACCCCTCAATCGATGTGCCGGTTAACCACACACGCTCCGTCAATCCTATGATAAACATTAAGTTAGCCTTTGCCTAGCTTGTTAAATACGAGTTAGTGTGTCGGTTAACCACACACGCTCCACTAACCGACTTAAGCAAAGTGTAAAGTGTAATTTCATGGATTAGCACCTTATTCACATTTTCCTAAGAAACTAAGATTGGGTATTATTAAGAGTTTAGTTACTTAGTATTTATCATTAATACTTTTAATGAAGGGAGAATTATAGTCCTGTCAAACCCGTTCGGCTAACGACCCTCCACCAGTCAAGCAAGCGGTGGGTGAGAGTGGACACCCATTAAGTTGCCATTTTATAGGCAACAACCTTATACCCACCTTATAGACCGGCTTCGTAAATGAGGCGTACCAGCGGTAAGATTGACTTTACTCTTATACATATATATATTATTAACTCATAATATTATAAAGTATAAGGGTTGAATTTTAACTTTTAAAATTCTAAGGGCTAACTTGGAATTAAAGTATTCATAAGTGAAAACTTTTCAAATTCCAAAACTTGAGGGCATGTTTTGAAACTATTCAAAACTAATTAATTCCATAACTTATGTGTTTAAAGTAGTTTTAATCCAAAAACTCTTCAAGTTCCGTAACTTGAGGACAAGTTATGGAAGACTTTAAACTAATAAAAGAATTAACTTTTTCCTTTATTTTATAACTTATGGAATTAATTAAGATTACACTTTATTTATTTATTTATTATTTAATGAAGAGACTCCTGGTCCTCCATAACTTGAGGACAAGTTATGAAGTCATATACCCATTTAATTAGAACTAGACTCTTCATTTTTGTAACCTTTGCCAACTTTTATGAGTTTTATGAAACTTAAATGTGACTTTTCATATAACTTGAGGACAAGTTACAAAAACACATTTTAGAATCAACTCTTAGATTAGTTTGGATTTAAAACAACTATTTCACTCAACTTTTCTATTAATCTAAGCAACTCATAAGAACAAGATAACTCAAATCAAACTTTTTCATTTAATTAGTCTAAACCTTAAACTAATACAAAACATGAATCTACTGACAATTATCTTTGAAATTGGATTAGCATGAACATTACCACATCAAAAACAAGTTTATAAGTTCAAAAACATCTTAGGGTAATGTTCCTAGTCCAATTCCAGCCAAAAAGTCGAATTTATGCTGTCTAGGGGTCCAACTCGTCGAGTGCACGAACCAACTCGGCGAGTTGGATGCATTTTTCCTTGGACTCGGCGAGTCTGCTGGGCAGACAACATCAAAACTCGATTTTCTAGCTTCTTTTGCAAGTATAACAAGAAAACAAGCCTAGGCTCTGATACCACTGTTGGGTTTTGAGCATTCTAACACTCCTAAGTGTACATGCAACCCTAAATACCTTAGATGTATGTTTTCTCTATTATACATGCAAATAAGAACTTCCAAGGTATTATCCTAAACTAGCATACAAAACAATGCGAGTAACAAGATAGAATACATACCTCTTTGATGTAGAAAGTCTTCATGAAGCTTGAGTGCCTAGTGCCCCAAGTGTGACACCTCAAATGGTTCACACAACACCAAATACACTAGGAATAACTTGAGAGAAATCTAAACTTCATGAAATCGGCTAGCCCTTCCATTACTCACACTAAGTGGTCGATTTTGTCAAGAATAAGATCTTTATATAGTGTTACAATTAGGGTAAACCCTAATTGTCATGACTTGCCATTTCCTTGGATCCATGGGTTCAAATACACCATGGATCATCCATGGACCATCCTATGGGTTTTAGCCCAACTTGATTATCCATGGAGCATTAGCCCACTATACAAGTATGGAGCATTAGTCTTCTTTTGATCACTTAATTAATCCTAGATTAATTCTTGATCAATACTAATTAAATAATCTTATTATTATTATTATTATTATTAATATACTAGAACTTATAATATATTAATAACCATAAGTGTCTTATTTCTCTCATTATAGTCTATCCAAGTGCATGATGCCATGCAACCCAAATGGACCATGCCGGGTCGGGTCAAGCCTTAACAATTATAGTTATGGACTTAGAAATTAATTTGACACACTTGACGAGTTGGGTCAAAGTTTGACCGTTGACTTTTCTTGATTTTAGGGTTTGGTCAACAATATGGCCTTTGAGTTGATAGAGGGGTAAAATGGTCTTTCACCTAGAGAGGGTTGAGTCTAGTCTCAAGAGGTATGTTTATGTGGATATTTACTTTGTGTGATTAGGCGGAGGCTAGATCATATTTCTACCGAGTCAGAGATATACCGAGACATCTGAGGTGAGTCTTCTCAGTATACTTTACCTAGTGTGGTAATAGAGTTATGTGACAGAGTATTCTAGAGTTTTATGCCAGTCTATTTGTATGATATTATGTGTTGTGATTTATTGTGATATGTGATATGCATGATTCAGAGTTTACAGAGTTAGGACCAGTGGGTCCACAGAGTTATGGGACCAAGAGGGTCCCACAGAGATATTCAACCAGGGGGTCAAAAGAGTTACAACCTTGTGTGGCTGATATGTGTTTATGTGGTATTTTGGGGAACTCACTAAGAATTTATGCTTACAGTGTTATGTGTGGTGTTTCAGGTACCAGCGATGATCGCGGGAAGGTGCCGGCATGACACGTACACACGCACACTGGAGTTCATATGTTTTGATCTTGGGGGTTTTGTATTGAGATAGTGATGATACAATATTTTAAAATGTGGATATAAATGAAAATACATGGTTTTTAAAATGTGAAAAATTGTTTGAATTTTTTTGGTGTTACAAGTTGGTATCAAAGCCCTGGTTTGAGGGATTCAGATGCATCTTCGGGCGTATCTAGACTCAAACTGAGGATTTGAGAAGAATTTTTGTAATAAAGTAAACGTTTTTTGAAAAGAGTAAAAAGAGTTTTGAGATAAACAGAGCAGAGTCGTGTGTACGATCAGCCAGCGCCCGAACGGTGATTTCCCAAAATACCCTTTCAATAAGTGCTATCAGATATGTTATGTTATGCTATATGACGAATTATGATATGCATGCTAGAGTAGAGTAGGTATTATTATTAGGACTAGAGTGGCCTGATATATGATGCATTAGTCTAGGGGCTTTTGCTGCTAGAAATATTTAAGAGTGTTTAGATAGCAGCGTGGTGTTTATGACATATCTACTTGTTAGTAGCACATGTTTAAAAGAGTAGAGTGCTTGGAAATCTGGGACTCTGGGAGGAGGACTTGGGATGAATGCTGAGTCGGTGTGGTCCGTAGTATTGGGCCCGTACTACCGAAGGCACCGAGCCAGTGCATAACCAAAGTAAGAATCCTTAGGGTAACAGGAACCAATTAGCATTGGGGGTATCGAGTGTGTGAACGCTCGAGCGAGTCTTGATATTTTGTGTTGTATTTCAGAGAGGTATCATGGTGGGAACGCGCCATAGACCAGGGACTAGTGGAGGGGTGTGAGCGACGAGGAGCTCCGCCAGATGATTCATGATGAGGTGGCTGCTGCCATCCGCACTGAGATTCCAGAGATGTTCGGGTCTATCAAGACCACCCTGATAGAGACATTTGACGAATGATACACTGCTCTTTCTGATGTTACGGCCACTGCAGCTATAGTTGCGGCTAGACCGCAGGGTGGTGATGCGTTGCTGTTCCGGGAGTTCAGCAACACAAAATCACCGGAGATTGATGGGACCCAGGACCTGATTGCAGCGATGAGGTGGATTTCAGACATTGAGGGGTGTTTTCTTTACTTTCTCATCTCCTGAGCATTTGAGAGTCCGGTTCGCGCTGAACCAGCTTCGCTTGGAGTGAAGGACTGGTGGAAGTTTGTGACGGCACATTATACGCCTGCTGAGCTTGCTGCAGAGACCTGTGAGAGGTTCACTGCTATGTTTCGAGACGAGTACGTTCCCCAGGTGGAGAGGGAGCATTTGGCTCAGGAGTTTTTGACCCTAAAGCAGGGTACTGAGTCTGTCACAGTGATTACGAGGATGTTCCATGACCGGGCGATGTTTTGCCCAGAGCACGTGTCCTCCGAACAGGCACGTATGAGCCGATATCTGAGCATTTTGAGGAGGGATATATGAGAGTTCGTGGCAAACTCGACGTACCGAAAATTTGCTGAGCTTTAGGAAAATGCTCGGAAGAGGGAGATAGAGCTAGAGACTTAGGCTATGGAGGAGGCTGAGTCTCAGGGGAGGGATCGGCGACGGGCGCAGTCTCAGCTGGCAGCCAAGCGGGCCAAGCCTGTTGATTCGAGATTTGGGTGTCAGAAGGGTCGCACTTGTTGTAAGTGCGGCAACAGCCACGATGAGGTGTGTAGAGAGGGATCTTGCTACAAATGTGGCAAGGAGGGGCATATGGCCAAGGATTGACCCAAGGGGTTTGCAGTGTGTTTCCACTGCAACCAGACCGGACACCGCAAGGCAGAGTATCCACAGTTGCGAGGGACAGCTCAGGGAGCACCTCAGGGATTTGCCCCTACTGCTATTAGAGCTGCTGAGAGCTGTCTAGTGAAGGCCGAGGTACCGAAGGCACGAGGGAGAGCCTTTCAGCTGACTGCGGAGGAGGTCCATGTTGCGCCCGACGTTGTGGCTGCTATGTATCCTTTCTTGTATTTATTTTGATGTTGGGGTATAGTGTTTATTTTATGTTATGCGTAGGTACTTTTCTTGTGAATTATGTACCTGCCTTGGTGTTATTTGACTCGGGCGCGGGTCGGTCTTTTGTATCTTTGGCTTTTAGTCAGCACATCAGTATTAGTCGAGAGGTATTGAGTCGACCTCTGAGGTTTTCCATAGCTGACAAGAGGACGGTGTATGCCACCGAGTTAATCCGAGGATGTGTACTCGAGATTTGCGGCGTCGAGTTTCCGATTGATTTGGTTCCTATTGCGATGGGGGATGTATGTTTCATCGTGGGCATGGACTGGTTGAGCAGAGTGGGAGCGGTTATCGACTGCAAGAGACAGCTGGTGACCATACGAGACCCTAGTAGGGGGGTTCTTACGGTGTACGGCGAGGGTACACGTGCTGGGTCAGCATTTTGTTGGGCCGCCAGAGTGAGACAGAGTCTACAGCAGGGTTGTGGGGGATTTGTGGCATATGTGATGGATGCGAGGGTTGATTCAGAGAGACCGAAGTCAGTTGATGAGGTCCCGATAGTGCGTGAGTTTCCGGATGTGTTTCCAGAGGAGTTGACGGGTGTGCCTCCGGAGAGGCAGGTAGAGTTCAGTATCGATTTGGTTCCGGGAGTTGCGCCTATCGCCAAGGCGTCTTATCGCCTCTCCAGAGATGCATAAGTTATCCTTATAGCTCCTGGAGCTGCTGGGGAAGGGTTTTATTCAGCCGAGCAGTTCGCCATGGGGGGCGCTTATCCTTTTTGTCAAGAAGAAGGATGGTTCACACCGGATGTGCATTCATTACCGGGAGTTGAACAAGCTAACGGTCAAGAGCCGTTACCTGTTGCCAAGGATCAACGATTTGTTCGATCAGGTGTAGGGAGCATCTTGGTTCTCCATGATCGATTTGAGGTCTGGATATCATCAGGTGAGGGTGCGAGATAAGGACGTCGAGAAGACAGCATTCCGGACTCGTTATGGGCATTACGAGTTCATGGTGATGCCTTTCAGACTCACCAACGCACCGGCGGTGTTCATCGATCTCATGAACAGAGTGTGCAGACTGATGTTGGATCACTTAGTGATCGTGTTCATCGACGACATATTGGTGTATTGGAGATCCAGAGAGCAGCATGAGGTGCATTTGAGGGATATCCTCGGAGTCTTGAGATTGGAGAGGCTTTATGCCAATTTCTCCAAGTGTGATTTTTGGTTGCGAGAGGTCCAGTTCCTAGGGCACCTCGTGAACCAGAAAGGGATATTGGTGGATCCGGCCAAGATTGAGGCAGTGATGACTCTGGTGTTGGACGCTATTCATGGGGCTCAGGCTGAGGCCGTGAGGCCAGAAAACCAGAAGAGAGAGCGAGTTGTCGGGCTGGTATCGGAATTCGTTACCAATGGCCGGGGGCTTATGACATTTCAAGATCGGATTTGGGTACCGTTTATGGGCGGGACGTGTACCATTTTGATGGAAGGGGCTCATCGATCCATCCCGGGGCCTCTAAGATGTATTTAGATCTGAAGAGGGAGTATTGGTGGCCTAGTATGAAGAGGGATGTCACATGGTTTGTGGAGAGATGCTTGACCTGTCGTAGGGTTAAGGCCGAGCACCAGCGTCCACATGGTAAGCTGCAGCTGTTAGAGATTCCCGAGTGGAAATGGGAACAGATTACCATGAATTTCATCACCAAATTTCCAAGCACTACGAGAGCTGTCGATGCAATTTGGGTGATTGTGGACAGGTTGACGAAGAGTGCTCATTTCCTTGCTATCATTGAGAGCTCTTCCACGGAGAGGTTGGTAGAGATGTACGTGAGAGAGCTGTTATCGCGGCATGGAGTGCCGATCTCGATTGTCTCAGATCGAGATGTATGTTTCACTTCCAGATTCTGGAAGAAGTTTCATGAGGAATCGGGTACGAGACAACATTTTAGTACCGCATACCACCCACAGACTGACGGACAGAGTGAGCGGATGATTCAGACGCTCGAGTACATGCTCCGAGCATGTGTGTTGGATTTCGGCGGGAGTTGGGACACATACTTGCCCTTGGCAGCGGTTTTGTACAACAACAGCCATCATTCGAGCATTGGTATGCCACCCTTTGAGCTGTTGTATGGGAGGAGATGTCGGACCCCCATTTGCTGGGGAGAGGTAGGGCGGCGTGTGATGGGTAGTACCGAGATCATACTTCAGACGATGGAGCAGATTCAGCAGGTCAGACAGAGGTTGTTGACCGCTTAGAGTCGTCACAAGAGTTATGTGGACAGGAGCCGGTCCGAGCTTGAGTTTCAGGTCGGCGAGTTCGTGCTCCTGAAGGTCTCTCCTTGGAAAGGAGTGATTCGATTCAGGAAGAGGGCCAAGTTGGGGCCCCGATATATCGATCCTTTTTCAGGGTGATCGCGAGGGTAAGCAGGGTAGCCTACCGTTTGGAGTTACCTGTAGAGTTGGGTCAGATCCATGACACTTTCCACGTGTCGCAGTTAAGAAAGTGTATAGCCGATGAGTCGGTAGTGGTGCCATTAGAAGATATTCAGGTGGATGCGAGCCTGAACTACATTGAGAGACAGGTGGCGACTAGGGATCGGAAGATCAAGGTTTCGAGGAACAAAGAGGTGCCTCTGGTGCAGGTCCAGTTGCAGCATCGGAAAGGGTCGGAGTTGACTTGGGAGCCGGAGCGTGAGATGCGGGAGCAGTATCCAGAGTTGTTTGCAGAGTGAGACTTCGAGGACGCAGTCTAATTCTAGTGGGGGAGAATTGTAACACCCGGAATCCCATGTACATTAATTATTCCTTTTATTTTTGGAGATTGAGAGGGGACTTGGCGAGTTGGTGTTTAGACTCGCCGAGTATGGTCGCGGATAAGTATCCGGGTTCACAGCCGAACTCGGCGAGTTCATGAGTGGACTCGGTGAGTCCACGCTGTTTAATGAAACCCTAATTTTCTAGGTTTGGGACCTATTTAAAGGCCCTTATGGCCGCCATTTGCAGCTACCAAACCCCAGAGAGAAATCCTAAGAGATCTAGAGCGTTTGTGAGGAAGGAGAGGCAATTCATGATCTTTTTGTTGGTGTATTTGCAAGAAAGAGGTGACCAATACAAGAGGAGGCTAAAGGAGGTGAGATTTTAGTGACTTCAGAGTTCACAGAGTTCATATTGAGGTAATTATTCGGACCTTCTTCAGTTTTGGTGTTGATTCTTAGAGTTAGGGTTTTCTAACCGCTTTAGAGGATGGATAAGTGGAGTAATTGGTCCCTTCTCGAGTCTATGCTTTGGATCTGTACCCAAAGAGGTCTAGAGACCTTAACTATTGGAGCTTTATGAGTTATTATAGGAGCCATGAGCTTAGGATGTCATTTTTGGGGCTAAATCACCAAGTGAGACCATTTAGATGTTATATGAGTGTCAAGGTCTGAGCTTTACGCGATTATCATGCTTGGGAAGGTCAGATCTATGGATTAAAGGAACAGATCTGACCTCAGGAGGTCTTTGGAGTTTGTGCATGGCATGAACTCACCGACTCCAAAGATCAGACTCGGCGAGTAGGGTGAGGGTTTACAATAAATCACTCAGTGAGTAGACTTGCCGAGTTGGGGAAATAACTAGGTGAGTCAGGGAGAGTTAGGGGACTGAAGTTCAAGGCGGAACTCGCCGAGCTGTTCTTGAGACTCGGCGAGTTGAGTCGGGGTGGCCCCGCGATTGATGCCAGGTGTGACCTGTCGAGTAAGGGGAGGGACTCGACGTGCCAAGAGGGACTAATAGAGTCCGTAGACACGTGTAGACTCGCTGAGTCAGACAAGTGCACTCGACGAGTCCGGTCAAAGTTTGACCGTTGACTTTTGTTGACTTTTAGGGTTTGGTCAACAGTGTGGCCTTTGAGCTGATAGAGGGGTAAAATGGTATTTCACCTAGAGAGGGTTGAGTCTAGTCTCGAGAGTTATATTTATGTGGATATTTCCTTTGTGTGATTAGGCGGAGGCTAGATCATATTTCTACCGAGTCAAAGATATACCAAGACATCTGAGATGAGTCTTCTCACTATACTTTACCTAGTGTGGTAACAAAGTTATGTGACAGAGTATTCTAGAGTTATATGCCAGTTTATTTGTATGATATTATGTGTTGTGATTTATTGTGATATGTGATATGCATGATTCAGAGTTTATAGAGTTAGGACCAATGGGTCCACAGAGTTATGGGACCAAGAGGGTCCCACAGAGATATTCGAGCAGAGGGTCAACAGAGTTACAACCTTGAGTGACTGTTATGTGTTTATGTTGTATTTTGGGGAAATCACTAAGCATTTATGCTTACAGTGTTATGCGTGGTGTTTCAGGTACCAACGATGATCTTGGGGGTTTTGTATTGAGATAGCGACAATACAATATTTTAAAATGTGGATGTAAATGAAAATACATGGTTTTTAAAATGCGAAAAATTGTTTGAATTTTTTTGGTGTTACAAATTGACATAGGACAGTAACTTTACTTATAAATAAAAGCTCCTTTTATTCAATCATCAAATGTCTATTACATTTAAACTATTACAAGTCTGTAAATATCTATCTAATCATTAAAACTAACATCATCCTTCAGATTGATACTCCTAGCGTGCTGCAAGTGCTTAACCCTACTTAGTCCCTCCGTAAGGGATCTGTTGGGTTCTCCTATGACGATACCCCTTTCATTACGAGGAATCTTTCTTCTTTTCGATGTCTTATGAAGTGATATTTTATGTTAATGTGCCTGGATCTGCCATGATCCCTTGGTTCCTTGGCTAAGGCGATTGCACCCTCGTTGTCACAAAAAATCTCCATAGGCTCCATTATAGCTGGTATAACTCCAAGGTCTCCAATGAAGTTCTTTAGCCATATCACCTCCTTCGACGCTTCACTTGCTGCTATGTACTCTGATTCGAATGTTGAATCGGCTACAGTCTCCTGTTTGGAACTTTTCCAAGTTACTACTCCTCCATTTAAGGTAAATAGCCAGTTCGACAGAGAGCGGAGATTATCTATGTCCATCTAAAAGTTGGCGTCACTAAACCCTATCACTCTCAAGTCATCAATCCCACCAAGGGTAAGGACCTGGTCCTTAGTCCTCCGCAGGTACTTAAGAATGTTCTTTACCACAGTCCAGTGAGCTTTACCAGGGTTCCCTTTATATCTAATAACCATGCTCAAAGAAAAGGCTACATCAGGGTGAGTACATGTCATAGCATACATGATCGAGCAACTGCAGAAGCATATGGTATTCGACTCATTTCTGCTATCTCAGCATTAGTACTCGGACTCTGAGTCTTACTCAGTTTGGTATTGCTATGGATAGGTAAGTCTCCTTTCTTGTAGTTTTCCATGCTGAAAGGTTTCAACACCCTGTCCAAGTAGGTACTTTAATTATTCCCTATTAGTCTTTTACTCCTATTTCTCAATATCCTTATCCCTAGAATATAAGCAGCTTCTCCGAGGTCCTTCGTAGCAAAACACTTCCCAACCCAGGACTTAAATTCCTACAAGGTTCAGATGTCATTTCCTATGAGTATTATTTCATCTACATGCAATACAAGAAAGCTGACTATACTCCCACTAGCTTTGACATATACACATGACTCATTCTCACTTCTTGAAAAACCAAACTCTTTGACCTTCTCATCGAAAAAAGATTCCATCTGTGAAATGCTTGCTTTAATCCGCAAATGGATTTCTCAAGCTTACACACTCTATTAGAGTATTTTGCATCTATAAAACCCTCTAGATTATTCATGTAAACATCTTCAACCAATTTCCCATTAAGGAAAGTGGTCTTGACATCCATTTGCCATATTTCATAATCATGAAATGCTACTATGGCTATCATAACCCTTATAGAACCATGCCCAACAAGGTTTGATTGCATCTCTCAGCCACACCATTAAGATGTGGTGTCCTTGGTGGCGTCAATTGTGAAACAATTCCACATTCCTTAAGATAGTCATGGAACTCGATACTAAGATATTCACCACCACGATCGGATCGGAGCATCTTTATCTTCCTGCCCAGCTGATTGTCCACTTCTTGTTTAAAATCTTTAAACTTTTCAAAGGTTTCTGACTTATTCTTGATTAAGTAGAAATACCCATATCTATTATAATCATCAATAAAAGTCATATAGAAGTG
Source organism: Lactuca sativa (assembly GCF_002870075.4). NCBI lineage: Eukaryota > Viridiplantae > Streptophyta > Magnoliopsida > Asterales > Asteraceae > Lactuca > Lactuca sativa. Next base: position 128,613,156 of record NC_056629.2, read on the forward strand.
GTTAGCATCCCTTGTGGCATATCTAAAAGGTCCGCACACATCTGTTTGTATGAGATTCGACAAACCCTCACCCCTTGCACAAGAACCAGCGAAAGGTGACTTGGTCATCTTTCCAAGCAAACAAGATTCACATGTGTCAAGCCAAATGAATCCAACACTCCATCCTTTTGGAGTTGTTCTATGCGCTTCTTTTTGACATGTCCCAGACGACAATGCCATAAGCATGCTTTATCCAAACCGTTGGACGAATCGATATGCAACACATTATTTACTAAGTTATCTATAACCATCACAGTTTCATATATACCATTACATGTAAATTCTTCAAAATAAAATTTACCATTATAATAAGCATTAATACTACCAATCTCATTATTAAATGAAAAAGTAAAACCTTGTTCATGCAAACCATGAAAAGAAATAATACTTCCCGCCATATCGGACGAGTAATTATTCGGTTCTAAATTTAACCCACTACTAAGAAATAAATACTAAACTCCAATATTGGTGAGAGGTGACTTTTTCCTATTCCCCGTGATCAAGTTCATCTTCCTGTGCTCCAAAGCCCTACTTCTTTTTAGACTCTGCAAATCAGAACAAATGTGAAAACCACATCTGGTATCAAGGACCCAAGAATTAACATGTGATGAGTTATTAGATATACTAGTGTAAATACCTACAAAGGTGGGCTTGATCTTCCCATCCTTTATGTTCTGAAAGTATTTGGGGCAACTTCATTTCCAATGCCCTTTTTCATGACAAGGAAAGCATTTTGCTTCCTTTGGATTGGAAGAGGGTTTAGCAGAACCAACTTTGGTCCCACTAGAAGATGATCCATCATGGGACTTTCCCTTGTGGCTCTTAGAAGGAGCCTTCCTGTTCTTTCCCTTCCCATGTCCAATTGACAAGACAGGGGCAACAGTAGTAGGAGTATGTACAACATACTTGCCTTTCAAATTGCTTTCAGCAATCCTCAAAAGACCTTGAAGCTTTCTTAGAGTGACCTCCTCCTTGTTCATATGATAGGTCATTCTGAACTGATCACAACAAGGAGGTAAAGAGTGTAGGATAATGTCAATAGCCAACTCTTCATCGAAGTTCACATTCAACTTCAGCAAGCAGTCCACAAACCTTTGCATCTTTTGCAAGTGGGTCGTGATGGACTCTCCATCCATCATTTTGGTCGTGATCATGGAGGCAATGATTTCATACCTTTCCTGCCGAGTACTTTGATGGTACCTTTCCATCAAATCTTGGTGCATTTCATAAGTCCAAAAGTCCTCATAGGACTTCTGAAGCTCAGTGGTCATGGTACCAATCATGATACACGACACTTTTGTCGCGTCCCTCTCATGAGTCTTATACTCATCAATTTGTTCGAGATTAGCAGTGTTTTCATCAATCTCTTTTAACTCTTTATCGAGGACATATTCTTTGTCCTCGTAGCCAATGGCCTTTCAAATGTTTCGAATCCAGTCAATGAAGTTCGATCCATCAAAAATGACCCTCCCACATAAGTTCATGAGGGAGAAAGAGCGGAAGGGATTGGGGTTGAAGCATTGTTTGAAGAAGACATCTGAAAAAAATGACAAAGTTTAGATTAGATAAGGATCCTTAATATAACACTCAAATGAAATATTAAGGCTAGGACCCAACATAATATTCTACAATTCGGAAGAGGGATGTCGTAATCCAAATTTAAATATTTGAAGTTAGGTAAATGACGATTTACCAATTTCCACCATAAAAAACAAAAAGATTTAGGTTTTAAATGAATTGAAATTCCTAGATTCTTTTGAGATTCTTTGAACTTTTCAATGGCATGTTTAAATCTTGATTATGCCCTTCAAGTTTGTGATTGGGATACCAAGGATCACAAACAAGGTGTGAATAACCATGGAAATGTGTTGGGGACTCTTGATGTTACATATCACTTGATCAATGTCTGGTTAAGCACACACGCTCCATTGATCAACGATTAACATCAAGATACCCTTTTCCACCCTTGTTAGTCCCAGATTAGTGTGTCGGTTAACAACACACGCTTCACTAACGACTTAGCAAGGTGCAAAGTACAATTTCCATGGAATGACACCATTTTCCATGGAATGGGCCAAGTTCATTTAGGTTGGGCTAACCTTTCACGGATAGTCCATGGAGTGTTTAACCCATGGATCCTAGGAAATGAAAGGTCATGGGTATTAGGGTTTAACCCTAATCCTCCATACTATATAAATATGTCATTGGTTAGTGAAATTGGCACTAGTGTGGGTACAGTAAGAAGGGGTAGCCGATTTTACTAAAGAGAACCAAGTATCCATATTCTCTAAAGTCTTCCAAGGTGTTCTTGGTGATTTGCGATTCCATTTGAGGCTTCCACACTTTTAGGGCTAAGCTCTTAAAGCTTGAAGACATCAAGCTACATTAAAAGGTATGTCATCTAACTACTACTTTGTAGTATAACAGCTTCATAATATGCTAGTTATGATTAAAGCCTTGGAAAGTTCTTATTTGCATGTACAATAGAGAAAACATAGATCTGAGGTTTATAGGGTTGCATGTACACCATAGGAGTGTTAGAATGCTCAAAACCCAACAGTGGTATCAGAGCCTAGGCTTGTTTTCTTGTTATAATTGCAAAAGTAGCTGCAAAATCGAGTTTTGATGTTGTCTGCCTAACAGACTCGCCGAGTCCATGAATGGACTCACCGAGTCCAAGGGAAAATGCATCCAACTCGCCGAGTTGGTTCGTGCACTCGACGAGTTGGACCCCCAGACAGCATATATTCGACTTTTTTGGTTGGAATTGGACTAGGAACATTACCCTAAGATGTTTTTTGACTTATAAACTTGTTTTTGATGTGGTAATGTTCATGCTAATCCAATTTCAAAGATAATTGTCAATAGATTCATGTTTTTATTAGTTTAAGGTTTAGACTAATTACATGAAAAAGTTTGATTTGAATTATCTTGTTCTTATGAGTTGCTTAGATTAATAGGAAGTTATGTGAAATTGTTGTTTTCAATCCAAATTAATCTAAGAATTGATTCTAAAATGTGTTTTTGTAACTTGTCCTCAAGTTATATGAAAAGTCACATTTAAGTTTCATAAAACTCATAAACATTGTTAAAGGTTACAAAATGAAGAGTCTTGTCTCATTGAATGGTTTTATGACTCTATAACTTGTCCTCAAGTTATGGAAGTTCAAGAGTCACTTCATTAAGTAATAAAATGTGTAACCTTAATAAATTCCATAAGTTATAAAATAAAGATAAGTTACTTCTTTTATTAGTTTAAAGTCTTCCATAACTTGTCCTCAAGTTAGGGAACTTGAAGAGTTTTTGGATTAAAACTACTTTAAACACATAGGTTATGGAATTAATTAGTTTTGAATAGTTTCAAAACTTGCCCTCAGGTTTTAGAATTTGAAAATTTTTTCACTTATGAATACTTTAATTCCAAGTTAGCCCTTAGAATTTTAAAAGTTAAAATTTAACCCTTATACTTTATAATATTATAAGTTAATAATATATATATATATATATATATATATGTACGTATAAGAGCAAGTCAGTCTTACCGTTAGTAGGCCTCATTCACGAAGCCGGTCTATAAGGGGTTATAAGGTTACTGCCTATAAAATGGCAGTTTAATGGGTGTCCACTCTCACCCACTGCTTCCTTGACCGGTGGAGGGTCGTTAGCCGAATGGGTAGGACAAGGACTATAATTCTCCCTTTATTAAAAGTATTAATGATAAATACTAAGTAACTAAACCTTTTATAAATACCCAATCTTAGTTACTTAGGAAAATGTGAATAAGGTGCTAATCCATGAAATTACACTTTGCACTTTGTTTAAGTTGGTTAGTGGAGCGTGTGTGGTTAACCGGCATACTAACTCGTATTTAACAAGGTAGGCAAAGGGTAACTTAATGTTTATCATAGTATCGATGGAGCGTGTGTGGTTAACCGGCGCATCGATTGAGGGGTAAACACTTAAGGGTACCAAGTAATTTGCATGGTTACTTCACACCTTGTTTTGTGATCTTCGGCATCCCAGTTACAAAACCGGAAGGGCACACTCGAGATTGAAACATGCCATTGAACAGTTCAATGAATCTCAAAAGATCTAGGAGTTTCAAATCCAATTAAAATCTAATAATACATTTTGTTTATCTTGGTGGAAATTGGTGAATCGTCATTCACCTACCTTCCTCTTCTAAGTTATAGAATAGTTTGTTAGGTCCTAGCCTTAATATTTCATATTGGGTGTCATATTAAGGACTTCAGATCAACTATCTTGAATATCTCCAAAAGGATGTCTGGTTTAGACATCTATGATTTTCCCAAATCTCTTGAAACAAGTTTTCCTAAATGAAGATGATATCCCATGGAAATCAGACTTCTTTCACCTCCTCCAATTATTCTCCCTAATCTACAAGTTCCCGAAAAGTTTAAGGTCACTCAAGCCCTATTGGCAAGGCAAGGTCTAGGTGTGATCACAACTTGGAGATGTAGTCACAAATTGACAAGTCTTGAGAAAGTTGGTGGCTCAATCACTTTCTAAGTCACATAGTGAGTTTCTTTGGAAATCCTATGAAATAGACTATGACAAGATCCTTAAAGATCTTATCTATTTGCTAAGATCAACTTCCTAAAACTTTATAGACATTGACAGTGATGACATTGGATATCCAGTAAAGCTCTCTTTTCCCAATGGAAAGGGATTGGCCATAGTCAACTCGGTTGACCAAATGGTAAAGAGAGAGGCTAAGTCTGAGATAGTCCCATTATCAAGGGTCCATTACCAAAGGAAAGGGGCATTGGTTGCGAAGCTGCAAAGTTTTACCTAAGGATGTTAAAGTCAATAAGTTTGACTCTAATTCAAGTAAAGTCCACTATCTAAATCTACTAAGTTTCTATTCTGAGATTCTTGATACATGATGTGACTGGGTCATATGGTGATGTTTTAAGAATCATAGAAAAGTAAAGAAACTTGAAGAAAGAATATGTTGAATCTGATCACGTAGATGGATTTCTAGAGCATAGTTTGAAGATTGGATTCTTGAGCTACTTCTTAGGAGTTATGAGATATTGCTTAGGAATAGATAACAACAAGTTTTCATATGGATTGTAAGGATAAGTTTTTCTGCAAAGTTTTAAAATAAAAGGTAAATCTTTTGATTGTATTTACTTTAAAATATCCTTACAATGGTATTTGTGAAAATCTTTGTTGCTTATAAGATTCCATTAAGAGCAAGATTTGAAATATGAATTTGATTCTTTCATTTGTGGTAGTGTCTAAATTTACCAAATAAGGAAAGAGTCTCGTCACCCAAGTTTCAATTGGACCGAAACTTGGAATCACACAAGTTGTACAGTATGATGATTGAGAACTTTCAGCTTTGGAAAATTAAGACTAGTTCCTAGTTCACATGTATATGTGAGTCAAGTGAAGGACTAAGGGATCGAGTACACATTCTTGTGCATTAGTCAAGTCCACCACAAAAGATTGATAAGATTATTCTTCATAATTTACTAAAGCTCAGTAAATATGGTTACACTTACAAGCTTAAGTGTAATTCTGAGACATTGGAAAAAGGTTCCAATGTTTGATAGAGCGAATAAGAAGAATCAATTTAGGCAGAAAGATGAAAGTTTCTCAAATCTAAAAAGATGGGAGAGTACTTTACTATCAGTTTTTTGTGATCATCTTAATGATTTTGAGACCTTATCACAATTCATCCTCTAAGTGCATTATGATAGCTAAGAAGAGGAGTTATGAATTGTTGAAGTGGTTAAATCAAGAAGATGATTCATACTTCGTTCATAAAACAATTCTTAGAGTTATATTCCAAGATCATAACTTGAGTGACATGTCTTAAAGAAGGTTTAAAACACTTGTCAAATGTAAGAGTAAAAGTTTCCTACTCTTGTACATTTGAAATTGGTAAGTTGTGATGTTTTGGATAAAACAAAGACCAACTTCGGCCAATTTTGTGAAAGTGTTTGTCTTGATTAGAATCCACACTTCCTCTTGAGTATCTGACAAGAAGGTCTTATATGTCAAGAGGACAGTGGGAGTCTAAAAGATCCTGAAAGGGTTTTAAGATGTAATCAAGAATAAAATCTGTATTTCATCACTAGCACACAACTAGAGGTTTATAACCTATCGTGTTGACATATTTTGTGCCCATTCCAATTAAAGTTGGCTTTGCATATGAGTTCTTAGAGTTCTCAATTGGTTGTACAACAAGTTGGAAGCTATGGCAGGCCTTGAGCTGCCAGGTGGCAATAAATTAAGATTGAGTTCAGTCCGTATGAGTTTGGATTTGTCATTATCCGTTTCTTGTGACTATGGTTTTGATAATTCACATGGATAAGAACACATACACCATTAAATCTAAGGGTCATAAGGTTTCTCTCCGATTCATGAAAATGATGGTGAGGAAACCCTTCCACCAAGTAGATTTGAAGTGGATAGCAATTGTGATATTTACATTCTCCAAGTCATTAGAGGAGCTGTGTGGTTAACCGGCACACTAACATGGACTTGTGAGAAGTGGAAAAATGGTCTAAACAATTGAGACTATGATTACAGCATCCCTTTTCATAGTTCTAAAATTGTTTATACACACCTGTGAGCTATCTAAAAGAGGTGTATGATTTTGATAAAGTTTTATCAAAACAATATGGTATCAGAAATCTGAACTTTGATAAGAAAGTCAGCTAATTTCTGAGTACATGTGAAAGCTAGTGGGAACATAAGTGCTATGCTAATAATCATCATGTTAGTGGGTGCATGATAATTATGATAAGTATTGCAAGTTAGCAATGTTAATTATAGAAAACAAAAAGTTTCAATTGGGAAAGAGTTGGTTTGCTATAATTAAGGGAGAGGAAATTATACTTCATCTCAAATCTATAAGCTTAGATCATGAGTTTTTAATCATTTAGTCAAGGATATATATATATATATATATATATATATATATATATATATATATGAATTTCATGTTGGAATGGCTCAACATAAGGAAATTCTGTATATGGGTCCATTATTTGTGTTCTAAAATTTGATTATGATTACGGCATCCCTTTTCATAATCTGAATTCTGAGAACTTGGCAAATAGAAATGGAAATGTTATAGCAAAAGACTGGTTAGTCTTTATGTGAGACATCATGAATCGTGTCCCATATGCTTTGGATATAGGATCGATTACATATGCTATATTCATCATTTCTAAAATTTTCCAAATGCCTAGGGCATTAAGAAGGGAAAAGGTCTATAATTGGATATGACTAAAATGATTAATCAATTGTTGAGGACAATTTAAGGTTTAACAAAGATTGGTTGCTCAAGGACAGTTGGAAGTATAGTGTTAATTCTAGAAGGACCATATTAACATAATATGTAAGGAGGCAACTCCTGTTTAGAAGTGATAGTCAAAATGGAATATAAAGTTAGAAAGTATTCAATCTATAAGATTAGGAAACTTAATACAAGAAGGATGTTTCCAAAGAGTTGATCTGTGACAACCCGAAATTTCCATTCTGTACAAGCCATATCAAGTCAATAGAAGTTAGAACAGTTGCAGTAAATTTTTAGACTTTTTGGTATAAGTTGGAGTATTTCAGGATTTACACTTTAAGGGATATCAGGAGAGAGGATGCACCAGGGAATTGTGCAACTCTATTATTCCAAAACTCTATGATATTAGAGTTCAATGGCTGAATAAAATTATTTTCTGCCAAAAACTCCAGGAGTATATATAGGAATTTGAGTCATATTATTTCATTTGTTACATTTTCAACTAGAGAAAAGCCGAATTCTCTCTCAAGGATCTTCGGGCTTTCGTCCCAAATCGTGAGTACTTCTATCCTAGTGTGGTATAAGGCTTGATATGTGTCTAATACACTTGAAATCATAGGAAATCATCAAGATTTAACAGTTTATGGCCCAAGAAGTTCTTGGATCCTAAACCCTTTTTTAGGGGTCAAATAATGCCCTAGTCCTTTCCTTGAGCAATGAAACTAGTTTAGACTTGTACCCTAATGTGTTTAGGACTAGAAAAAACCCTTGGAACACCAAGAGTAAGGTGTTCACGGCCCAAGGAGTTCTTGGACCGTGAACTCCAAACAATAGGGCCAAATAGTGCCTTAAACCCTCCAAAAGCCTTGAACACTAGCTAAGATTAGTTCCTAGTTAATTTAGGGGCTTGAAAACACCAAAAACACCCTTTCATGGGAGATTACGGCCGTAATCTCCAAGGGGTTTGGTCCCAGGGTCGTAAATTCCTCAAAGGAGTTATAAGATGCCCTAAACTCTTCTAAAGACCATGACATTAAGTAGAAATGCTTCTTAGGGTCTTATAGAGCCTCAAACATCAATTCATCATATAAATATGAGCTTATGGTGGTAAACTCATGAGTTTATGACCGTAAACTCATTTGTTGGTGACATGAGGGCCGAGAACTCCCTTATGGAGTTTTCCATGAACCCTACACCCACTAGCTTGTCCCTACAACACTTAGATGCAATCCTAGAGGCTAATAACACTTGATAAAGGTGTTTAGCATGTCCTAAGGTGTCTTGACTTTGTTCATTAGTTGTTTATCGACTAATTTGATACATATATATGATATTATATGTTAAGTAGGATCATAGCGTGTGTTCAAGATTTCACTTGACACCTAGCCATCCTACCTCTTCAGTTCATCCGTACCACTCACGGTAGGTGAGTTCATACCCCTTAATCAATTTTTTAAATTTTTTAAAATGTTTTATGGGGGGGGATACAAGTAGAATCATGCTAGTTATTATATAAATCGCATGTGATTAATAAGCAGCATTCAAACGATTTACTACTCATTAGCCGTTTTACCAAACGAATTTCTTCAGATAATTTTCATAAATGTTTTATATGTTTAAAACTCCTTATTTAAACTGTCATTCTACACTATATGTTTCAGTTCAAACTCATTTACAATTGTGTTTCAAACAAATGTTTCTTTATACTTAAACTGTTTATCAAACTATTATGCTTCAAACTGTTTTACAAATTCTTATACTTATCAAATACATTTAATTAAGTTTCGTTATACCTATTATCAATTGCATGTCTATGAATGTATAGTTATATAAGCAATGTTTAAAAGGCTTAGAAAGGCCTGCCCGCCCTATTTCCTTTTTGCGCTTGAGATGTGGTCTGGTGGGATATCGGGCATCCGTCCGAAGGTCATTTAAATATTAGTTATATATCATGTGTACATATATAGTCATAAAGGTTATTCCAGTTCATTCAATACCCTTGGGTAGCAAGGGTATACTTCCATGTTCATACGTACCAGTTACATTACTAGTAAGCTACCATATGGGTAGTTTACGAAGATACTAGAACTATTACTAGAACGCGATGTCATACAACGTGTCAGTTCATTCATGAGTCAGTACTTATTACTATGAGAACATATACAACTATACTAGAAAGAGAACATATACAACTATAGTAGAAAGAGAACATATACAACTATACTAGAAAGAGAACATATTCAACTATACTAGAAAGAGAAGATATACAAATATACTAGAACAAGTAACAATACATTACATATACATGAATACATTAATAGGAATGTGATCCATTGTATCGGAGTATGCCTTCAATTTCATGGCCCGAGTTGTAGCCAGAGTCTCTTGGATGGAGAGCGTGAGTTTGTGTATAGATCTATACTGGATTGACTATCCTACACCTTGCTGCTAGCTACAGCCGGACCTGCAGGTCTGCGGGTGCCAAACGTCATACCATTTTACGACTTACATTGTCGTGTTTCATAGTCGATAGTATGGTACAATCAATCACATAATACCTTGATATAAATCCGGTTTAAGGCAGTCAGTACAGCAGTAGTTCCTATAATACAACACTACAGTACTACATTAATTTACCCTTACATACATTTAGTGATCATGTCACTTAAACATTAATGTACAAACTATATTCTGATAATGATAGTCCGATTTGGGAAAATACACACTCTTATAAGACACACACACACAGATACTAGATGCCTTGATAGAAGGATGCTCTTAGTAGGAAACATAGGGTTTTCTAGGATGTTCAAACGTTTTCATTACTTACATTTCATTCGGATAAATACTTACATTTCATTCATACAAATACTTACATTTCATTCGTACAAATACTTACATTTCATTGGTACAAATACTTACATTTCATTCGTACAAATACTTACATACAAATTAAGACACTAAAATACTTATCATCTCACCAGCTTAAAGCTGATACTCGCTTTCAAAATAACTTGTATCCTCAGGTCAACAGTAGACAGGTACCGATGCAAGGTTTAGAGAAGATGGAGCTCGTTCAAGACTCATATCTCATTTTGTTTTATACTTTAGTGTCTATTATAATTTGACAGGACACACTTGTATTAAAATTATATTATTAATGCAATGGATGATGTTGTTGCTTGTTTACAACTTTTCATTGTTGTGATACTGTACATGACGTCCTCCGCCCCAGAACGTTTCCGCCGTTCATGGTTTTGGGGTGTGACAGATTGGTATCAGAGCATTGTTTATAGTGAATTAAGTATATTAACCCATAAAAGATATACTAACTATAAATACATAGGGATTAAAAATACTCTGACTAAGAGTTTATACTTTAAATAGTAAAATATTTAATTTAGTATACGTGCCTGCATTCATACTAAAATCAGTGTCACTAGGACAGTACAAAAGAATTACGATTGTTGGGCAACATAGGTGGACTTAGAGACATATAGTCAAAACTGGGAAGATATAGCCTGATCAACTATATTATCTGAGGGTTGAGTAGCATGTGCCTAAGTGTAGTTGTGTGGTTGCAAAAAGTCTAAAATCTTAACAATACCACAATGAGAACAGTAGAACATAACATTAAACTTAAAATACTATAGGAGTATTTGGTTATACTATAGGTACTTTATACTTGAGAACTAAAACGGGATCTTCATTACTAAGTTGATAGTTCCTAAGTGGATACACTAAGTTATATGTAACTAGGATGTTATAGACTTAGAATCAGTGAAAATTTTGCTTTATATACCCCTATTCTGTGTGAATTTGGAGTTAAGGTCACTTATTCAAAGGTCTATCCAGTTTCGATTACATATAACTGGTATGCACTTCACAAATAGCGATGTAACTAACGAATAATTTATAAATAATTATCTAGATAGTTCATCTAATAATTATTTTCATACCCCAATTCTCGCGTAGATAACATGGCTGGACGCCATCCCCACGACAACCAGTACCTTCCGAACGAAGTCATTGCTGGTTGGTTTGGAGAAGAACCAGAGAATGATCATCCTATCCCTGTGAATGATCACCACGATGAAGACCCTTCGGACGATGCTAACTCTGAACCCGAGGTTGACAACCTACCCCAGGCAGCTCCCTTTTCATGGCCCGACGCCTGAGTGGGTGGAATGTTTGGAAAGATGGAGCCAAGGACAAGATCTGCCCATGCCATTTAATGGTGACCGAAGCTTTTATGACCTGAGCAATGGGGGCTTAGCAGACAGAATCTTGCCAATCTTGGTCCGCAGAGTGCCCCGAAATGATATTCAAGGCAGGACAGCCCTACATCAGATCATAGAAGTTATCGCCGATGCGAGAATGCATACCCTCCACACCATTCGTCTAGAAGATGCTCGTGAGAGATCTGAGAGAAACCATGAAGCCCTGATTCAAGCACTGGCTGAAACACGAGCCGAAGTCATAGAATTATGCGTACGCTAGAGGGTATATGAAAGAGACCTACTTGATATGGAACGCCAACTGGCTGAACTGAGAGTTCACTAGAGGGATGACCTTCGCCAGTAGTAGATGCCTTATGTTATTTGCCTCGTTAAAAAGAAAATCATTTTTCCTTCTATGCCCAATGTGGCATTTTCTATGAAATTATCTTGTCCTGTAAGTACTTTAGTTAGGCCTTTATGCTGTCAAGAACTATCTTCTCTAGATACGATGTAAGACCTGTTAAAAGGTCATTTTTTTCTGAACTTGTACGTCATGAATATCAAAGATATTGACAGTCGGCTAACTTCTGTGTCATTTCTTTATTCAAATACTCTCATTATACTTTCATTTGAGTATACCTGAAACATGCTTTAGTCAAGTCATTGGAGTATAGTAATTTAACTTTGGAGACATTTCCATGTCTCTTTTAGTGGTTGGATCATGTTATTCACCAACCAACGATACCTCGGCTTGAACGACAAACGTCTTGAGACCATTCTACAAACTTACTTCCACCCATTACTAGGACTGCATCATAGGGATGTAGATCAAGCTGTTGAAAACATACTCTTACTCTTTTCTTGAACAATCGAAGTACATATAGGGTCAACCCAAAATTGCTCACAAGGTCCTTTTCTTTCGTATTGCAGAATCATGCCTCCATCCGGAAATAGTCACCCGAACAACGAAACCCCTACCCTTTATATAGATGCAACTACCTTTCTAGTCGCAGTCTTGGCTGCCGTGGTAGCTGTTCCGACCCACCTTAACGCTAACAACGCAAATGTTGGCGGAATGGGTATCAACGATTCCAATCCAAGTGACAACCAAGTACGCCCAGGAACAACGAACTACCACAACATTCTGAACCTAAAGACCAAGAATAGCAAACGAAAGTTCAGGGAGGGAGTCAAGGGAAAATCACCCCAACGAAGGAACAAAAGGCAATAACCAGTGGCAGCCTTCGCAGCCACGACATCTGTACCTCCCACTGCCATTCCTTCTAGTATCCCAGTTAACCCAGTCATACCTTATGCGGGCAAGCTCCCAAAATGCATCAAATGCAATTATCACCATCATGGACTTTGTTGGGAAATGTCGTGCTTAAACTGCAACAAAAAGGGACACACCATCCGTTACTGCAATACTCCGATCCGGCACATTACTTCAACCACAAATGTTGGAACTTCTAGAGTATGCCACCTATGTGGTGTAATGGGTCACTTCAAGAAGGACTGCCCATCAGAGAAGAACAACGGGGGAACAGGAGGAGTTTGAACCCCGAACCTTGCTATAGCATAGGTTCACTTTCTTTTTGACAGTATTTAAGTATGCTTTCAAACTATTTAAAGCTAGTGTAACTCGAGTCATATCTTTTGCGAGAACCCACCAGTAGAGGGATCCTCGTGCTGTGTGTACTTATCTTTTATAGTATACCCTGTTCACAGCAATAGTCTTGTAATTAGCCTATGATACTGAAACTTTGTTGATGGTTGCACAGTTATGTTTGGTCTGTAACGCCTTATGTTCAAATCTAATATCTTTAAGTTTCCTTATGATTCCGACATTATCATACGACTAGATTCAATTTGATCCACTCAATATCAGCTTCATACGTACATCTCTTTCTCAGTAAATGTCGTGATTAGCGAAGCCGTCATGGCAGAACTCGGAAGTACTCCTGCATAAAGTACCTCACATCTCTTATCCTTTTTGAAGAAAACTCAGCAGACCTCCCTGAAGTACCACTCGTACAGTTCATCAACTTCAATCCAAAGATTCATACGATTGATTGATCACTGAAGAATGTATACATAAGGGTGTTATATAATCAAGGTTCTACAGGTTTAGAATTTATGATTTCTCTTTAACTTCCTTTCCTCATTAGGATGTGGACGTAAAGAAGAATCAGTTATTTGACTATCTTTTCAATCTTAATTATATACGACTCGTATACACGAGATTGTGATCGTTGAACCATGTATGAATTCTATTATGAACTTCAGGACGGAGACTGCCCAAGACTACGAGTAATCGCATCGTCATGTGAAAAAACTTAGAACCCAGTATGACTCCCGTAAACAGATCGCCCTACAGTCTAAACAACTACAGAGATACAAGGACAGTCCGGACAACTTAGCGAACTACACAGAAATTGAATCGGAAGACTAGGTTTCTCACCCTGGAGAGCTCCGGTCTTATTCTTCCAGAGGTTGACGGATTACATGGTATGTACCTCGGAAATCTAGGACTCCGTCAAGATTTGCCATTTCGAATCGTCGTCTCTGCCTCGCATAGATGAATTGGTTGAGCAAACAGAAGGAAAGAATTACTTTCAGAAATGGACCGAGATCCGAATATCAGCAGTTTCGAGTGTTAGGGAAGGATGTCCTGAAGACTACCTTCCGAACTCGATGTGGACACTTCGAGTCCGTAGTGATACCTCTCGGATAGGACCAATACGCCCGTAGCATTCATGAGCTTAATGTGTAGGGTACGCCTTCCTTACTTGGATCAGTTCATCATTCTCCATGTAATGACTTACTTATCTACCCTCGTAGTAAGAAGGAAGCCATGGAAACATTACCCTCAGGAAAACTTTTCGTGAAGTTCCCTAAACATGAGTTTTGGAATTGAAGAGTCAAATTCCGAAGACGCACTATTAGTGACATGGGAATCCTTGAGTACTCTATCAATTGATCCAAAACCGTTGAGAATTTGTCGGCACCGAAAACAACAACAGAATTTTGTCAAATTCTAGGTCTTACAGACCTACTGTCATAGTTCATCCAGAACTCCTCGCAAATTACAGAAACCCTTACAACTTTGACCCAGTAGAGGGTGGCCTTTGACTGGGAAGTTATGCAAGAAAAAGAAACCTTGGAAATTCCAAGTGAGAGACCAAGTCCTTTAGGAAAACTCACTCTGGGAATGGCTGAATACGCTTCACATCGCGTGAAAAGCTAAATCCAAGATAGTCAAGACCTCCGAGATTCTTACCCGAATCATTCCTATATCTCGCAGACTAGATCTACTCTGCAAACTCAATAACGTAGGTTTTACCCTTCGCGTCTTGATCTTGAAACTGTACCTTTCCGTCAGGACTCTCGACGAGATCGAGATTAGCAAGATCCTCGCCTTCATGGAAAAACTGTAGTGACCCTCGACCGAGAGGTCAAGCGGACGAAGCAACGCCGTCGCCCGTTAGTGAAGGTTCGTTGGGATTCCGAATGAGGACCCGCCTTCACTTAGGGGCGTGAGAACCAATCGATTAGGAAGTTCCCCACCTCATAACTCGATCATTCCTACCTACTTCCTTACCTAAATTCTAATTTTGGGACGAAATTCCCTTTAACAGGGGGATGATGTGACAACCTGAAATTTCCATTATGTACAAGCCATATCAAGTCAATAGAAGTTAGAATAGTAGCAGTAAATTTTCAGACTTTTTGGTATAAGTTGGAGTATTTCAGGATTTACACTTTAAGGGATATCAGGAGAGAGGATGCACCAGGGTATTGTGCAATTCTACTATTCCAAAACTCTATGATATTAGAGTTTAATGCCTGAATAAAATTATTTTCTGCCAAAAACCCCAGGAGTGTATATAGGATTCTGAGCCATATCATTTCATTTGTTACATTTTCAACTAGAGAAAAGTTGAATTCTCTCTCAAGGATCTTCGGGCTTTCATCCCAAATCATGAGTACTTCTATCCTAGTGTGTTATAAGGCTTGATATGTGTCTAATACACTAGAAATCATAGGAAATCATCAAGATTTAACAGTTTAAGGCCCAAGAAGTTCTTGGACCGTAAACCCTTCTTTAGGGGTTAAATAATGCCCTAGTCCTTTCCTTGAACACTGAAACTAGTTTGGACTTGTACCCTAATGTGTTTAGGACTAGAAAACACCCTTGAAACACCAAGAGTAAGGTGTTCACGGCCCAAGGAGTTCTTGGACCGTGAACTCCAAACAATAGGGTCAAATGGTGCCTTAAACCATCCAAAAGCCTTGAAGACTAGCTTAGATTAGTTCCTAGTTAATTTTGGGGCTTGAAAACACCAAAAACACCCTTCCATGGGAGATTACGGCCGTAGTCTCCAAGGGGTTTGGTCCCAGGGCCATGAACTCCTCAAAGGAGTTATAAGATGCCCTAAACTCTTCCAAAGACCATGCCATTAAGTAGAAATGCTTCTTAGGGTCTTATAGAGCCTCAAACATCAATTGGTCATGTAAATATGAGCTTACGGCCGTGAACTCGTGAGTTTATGACCGTAAACTTATTTGTTAGTGACATTAGGGCCGTGAACTCCCATATGGAGTTTTTCTTGAACCCTACACCCACTAGCTTGTCCCTACAACACTTAGATGCAATCCTAGAGGCTAATAACACTTGATAAAGGTGTTTAGCATGTCCTAAGGTGTATTGACTTTGTTTATTAATTGTTTATAGAATAATTTGATACATATATATGATATTATATGTTAACTAGGATCATAGCATGTGTTCAAGACTTCACTTGACACCTAGCCATCCTACCTCTTCAGTTCATCCGTACCACTCACAGTAGGTGAGTTCATACCCCTTAATCAACGTTTTAAATGTTTTTAAATGTTTTATGGGGGGATACAAGCAGAATCATGCTAGTTATTATATCAATCGCATGCGATTAATAAGCAGCATTCAAACGATTTACTACTCATTAGCCGTTTTACCAAACGGATTTCTTCAGATAATTTTCGTAAACGTTTTATATTTTTAAAACTTCATATTTAAACTATCATTCTACACTGTATGTTTTAGTTAAAACTCATTTACAATTGTGTTTGAAACAAATGTTTCTTTATACTTAAACTGTTTATCAAACTGTTATGCTTCAAACTGTATTACAAATTCTTATACTTATCAAATACATTTACTTAAGCTTCGTTATACCTATTATCAATTGCATGTCTATGAGTGTATAGTTATAGAAGCAATGTTTAAAAGGCTTAGGAAGGCCTGCCCACCCTATTTCCTTTTCGCGCTTGAGATGTGGTCTGGTGGGATATCGGGCATCCGTCCGAAGGTCGTTTAAATATTAGTTATATATCATGTGTACATATATAGTCATAAAGGTTCTTCCAATTCATTCAATACCCTTGGGTAGCAAGGGTATACTTCCATGTTAATACGTACCAGTTACATTACTAGTAAGCTACCATATGGGTAGTTTACGAAGATACTATAACTATTACTAGAATGCGATGTCATACAACGAGTCAGTTCATTCATGAGTCAGTACTTATTACTATGAGAACATATACAACTATACTAGAAAGAGAACATATACAACTATACTAGAAAGAGAATATATACAACTATACTAGAAAGAGAACATATTCAACTATACGAGAAAGAGAACATATACAACAATACTAGAACAAGTAACAATACATTACATATACATGAATACATTAACAGAAATGTGATCCACTGTATCGGAGCATGCCTTCAATGTCATGGCCCGAGTTGTAGCCAGAGTCTCTTGGAGGGAGAGCGTGAGTTTGCGTATAGACCTATACTGGATTGACTATCCTACAACTTGCTGCTAGCTACAGCCGAACCTGAAGGTCTGCAGATGCCAAACGTCATACCATTTTACGACTTACATTGTCGTGTTTCATAGTCGATAGTATGGTACAATTAATCACATAATACCTTGATATAAATCCGGTTTAAGGTAGTTAGTACAACAGTAGTTCCTATAGTACAACACTACAGTACTACATTAATTTACCCTTACATACATTTAGTGATCATGTCACTTAAACATTAATGTACAAACTATATTCTCATAATGATAGTCCGATTTGGGAAAATACACGCTCTTACAAGACACACACACACACACACAGATACAAGATGCCTTGATAGAAGGATGCTCTTAGTAGGAAACATAGGGTTTTCCTAGGATGTTCAAACATTTTCTTTACTTACATTTCATTCGTACAAATACTTACATTTCATTCATAGAAATACTTACATTTCATTTGTACAAATACTTACATTTCATTCGTACAAATACTTACATACAAATTATGACACTAAAATACTTATGATCACTCCGGCTTAAAGCTGATACTCGCTTTCAAAATAACTTGTATCCTCAGGTCAACAGTAGACAGGTACCGATGCAAGGTTTAGAGAAGATGGAGCTCGTTCAAGACTCATATCTCATTTTGTTTTATACTTTAGTGTCTATTATAATTTAACTAAACACACTTGTATTAAAATCATATTATTAATGAAATGGATGATGTTGTTTCTTGTTTACTACTTTTCATTGTTGTGATACTGTACATGACGTCCTCCACCCCAGAACGTTTCCGCCGTTCATGGTTTTGGGTTGTGACATGATCTCCTTTGGAATACTCTGTAATGATTGTTGCCAAGTCTTTGTGAATTTTGCATAATCATTACAAGAGGATCAATGCATAAAAGTTTAGATTCTAACAGATTTCAGTAAATGGCATGAATTTGGAATTCTTGCATTTGCAGTAAGGAATTGGGACTGTCAAATGAGAATCATTGGAGCAATGTTCAACTGGTCTATTTCACAAAGTAAAGATCATATACAAACATGGAATGCATACTTGGTGTATGCAAAGCTATTATTTAGAAAACATAGTGTGCATGCTTGGAGCATGGGACACCTAGTGTTTTAATTCAAGTATAAAGTTGATAAAACCGAAACAATGAATAATGAGTAATCAATATGGTGATAAATAGAAAGTGTTTTATTTATATTCATAGGTTTTGATACCATATTAGATTCATTTATTCTTGTGTTTCACTTTGCATGTTTTGACTTCCATAATAACTAGGTTATTCTTCTGGAATGACTAAGTTATTCAAACCATCCACAGTCGGTCATATGTTGGAAGTAGATATGAATCAAGACTGTCGTGGGTTGGCTTGTAGAGGTCCAAGTTGGTGGACAAAGTTATGCTACAACACTCATGAGTGCTCATAAGTTTTGAGTATTGGATTCAACCCGCGCTCATTTGAATCACCTCATGGATTTTATCACGAGTGATCATGAGACAATAATATCTTATATTCTTCAAACCAAGAGATATGAGTTGTTACTATGAGTTGATAGTACATTGATTGCACAAAAACGCATTGGTAACTCGATGTTATAAAACGTCCCTTTGTGTATGATTAAACAAGTAGTAGAATAAGCCATATGAGTCGAAGTTTATCCATTCCTTTTACCTTCGGGATAAAAGCGATATATGTGGGCCCCTTGATGATTTAATGATGACACATGTGAGTGCTTGGCCAAGCCAGGACTAATTTGATTTATTCAATCAGTCAATCGTCATGAATCGGAAATCGGGAAACAACAAATGGATTGAGAGAATGATTATTATCCATGTCTCAATCTATATGATATCTAGAATGGAGGAATATATGATCCCTTATCTAATGGACAAGTTCGTTGAAAAAGATCAAAGTTCGACAGCGGCTTTAAGAGCTACGATTGCCAGTTAGGTTTTGAAGTCATACTCAATAATAGTTTTAGACTTATCCAAGTGGGAGACTGTTGGATTAATGTCTAAGTCCATAACTATATTTGGTATGTACTTGACCCGACCCGGCATGGTCTATTTGGGCTAGATGGTTGTATGAAATTGGGACATATCTTGGGCTTTAAGCCATAGTTGAACTTTTAGGCCTTTGGATTGGGCCTTGGGCTTAAATAAGCCAAGCTTGGGGTAATGTAGTAATTATCCAAAGTATGTATTTATAGTTATGTAGTGGAACCCAATTATTAATTGGGTGTTATTTTGATGTTGACAGATTCGGGAATTTGTCATCCAGCATCTATGGTTTTGTCAGCAGGACTCCAGTAATGTGAGGTGAGTTTCCTTCAAGTAGGAGCGGGTCTATGGCCACAATGTCGGCCATTTAGATGATAGTTTCCGGACTTGGGTCCAATGTCGGGATAGTCTGAGAAGTAGTTTGTATGCTTGATGTCTTTGTGATTCATGCATGTATATGTGATCATGTTATATTTTATGATCATGTTTATGTTGTGTCTAGTTTTATTCCGGAATTCGTTTCGATGCAGGGGGCGAGGCTCTAGTTAGTCCGGACTTCGGTCCGATGCAGCGGGCAAGGCCCTAGTTATTCAGGACTTCGGTCCGATGTAGTGGGTGAGGCCCTAGTTAGTCCGGACTTTGGTCCGATGGAGTGAGTGAGGCCCTAGTTAGTCCGGACCTCGGTCCGATGTAGTGGGCAAGGCCCTAGTTATTTCGGAATTCGGTCCGATGCAGTGGGCAAGGCCCTAGTTAGTCTGGACTTTAGTCCGACGCCATGGGCAAGGCCCAGTATGTGTTTTATGTGCTATTGTATGGTATGTGGTAGCTTGGGGAGACTCACTAAGCTTCGTGCTTACAGTTTTCGGTTTTGGTTTCAGGTGCTCAGTTTTTAAAAGAGGGGCTCAGGAAGATTGTAGTGCACACACCATTTGTTTCATCCTGCGATGTCTATACTCTAATATACTTGACATTTGTATTATTTTGAGATACATTGCGTATGATTATTATATGATGTTTATCGACTGTGGTTTTTATTATTAAATTAAACGAAATTTTTAGACTGTGTTTTTGGGATGTTTCATAGGAGGTCTACTCGACGAGTTGGAGGACCCCAACTCAACGAGTAGGAGCTGGAAAATGAAAACAAAATTTCCAGGGTTTTACACCCTATTTAAAGGGTCATTAGCCACCCTCTGCCTCCCTTGTTGTCCCTCTTGAGCTCAGAAAACCCTAATCGCGTATACTCTACATTTTTGAGTGTTAAGAAGCTTGTGGATCTGATTTGTACTTCATCTTAGCATCATCTTAAAGGTAAGAATTCGTTACCTTGACTTCCCCCAGATAGATGTCTTCATGCAAAGGTTCAAAGCTATTTCTAGTGTGTTTTTTGAGTTATTTATGGTATTGTGATCTGGACTCCTCTAAGTCCTTATACTCATAAAGTTATTGAATTTAGCAAGCTTTGGCCCTTCTCTTTGGCTTAAACCTCTCCCTTATCTTGGTTTTGGCATTTAGGACCTTGCATGTACGTAAATTTTGCAACTTTACGTGGAAACCATGCACTAGAAGGTTAGATTTGCAATATGGAGCTTTGGGGTAACTTAAAAACGTCTAGATGAGAAATTGATTGAAGGGACTCGACGAGTTGCATGGCCAACTCAAGGAGTTGGATGAATATTCCCTGTATTGGTTCTGCATGGACTCAGCGAGTCAGTGAGAAGACTCGATAAGTTAGTTAGGGTTTTTCCCGACATTTGGACATCGCATGGACTCGACGAGGTTCCTAGAAACTTGGTGAGTCAACTATGGTTTTCATGATTTCTTTAGTTCTGGAAGAACTCGACGAGTCAGTGGGCTACATTCGACGAGTTGGGTCAACATGGAATGTTGACCTTGACTGTTGACTTGGACTATGACCAAGGGTTGACCAGTTTGACTTCTGGGGGTATTTTAGTAATTTTGGGATTTAGGGAAGTGGATCATTGGTGGATGTAGGTGTTTAAGTTGGAGCTGTATTTGGAGGACTTGACATTATCATCCCGAGCTACTTGTGGGGTGAGTTTTCCTTACTATACTAACGTGGTCGAAGGCACCAATGTCGACCCTTTTCGGATTTGTATTTGGGTTTATTGCATGATATGCTTATTGATTTGCATCCTAGTAGTTAGGATGGTGATATGCTTAGTGACCTGGTAGGTCAGTATCCTGGTATATAGGATAATTCTATGTTAGTGACCGGTTAGGTCTATATCCTGGTTATAGGATGTTGCTATGATTAGTGATCTGTTAGATCGGTTTGACTATTATATATGCTAGCGTATGATATTTATGTGCACATGATTGTTTGATTTGGGGGTTGGGTTGAGACAGAACTGCTTTGTGCTGAAGATCAACATACCCTGGGCGGACCAGAAAGACTGCAGACCCGGGAGGGCATACTAGTCAGGTCGAAGGCCTGGCGAGCGGTCCGGATAGGCTGAAGGCCCTAAGAGGCAGTCCAGACGTGCCGAAGGCTTGGAGAGCGGTCTAGATAGACTGATGGCCCTGCGAGGCGGTCCACTCAGGCTGATGGCTCATTATGCATGCTATTTGTTTATATGATATTGATGTGGTTTGTATGTCGTTGGTATATTGGGGGAACTCACTAAGCTTCGGGCTTACAATTGTTGATTATGTTTCAGGTACTTCTGATGATCGTGGGAAGGCGAAGGTGTGATCGTGCACCTCCTTATATTTTTATGATTTGATTTTGGGATACCCTGACATTAAACTATTTTGAAAAAAATTTGTAATAATTATTCGTTTTAGAATGATTTAAAAAGTTTTAAATTGGCTTGAGTTTTATGGGTGTTACAATAACCATCACTGTTTTGGGAACGGTGCTTATCTAGTGTGGGAGAGTTATTACTTATGCTTCTCGGTAACTGAAGCTGTATGAGGTCCGTTATCCAACTCATGATTAGGAGTTGGGAGCATCAGTGTTTCCTCACAAGATTTGGTGGCATTACTTGTACGGGTTCTAGTGTACTATCATCACAGATCAAAAGAGTTTGAGATATCTCATGGATTAGCCAACTCTGAATATGAGACAACTTAGGTGGCTTGATGTGGTCAAGGATTATAACTGTGAGATTCTGTATCACCCAGGGAAAGTGACTATGGTAGCTGATTCTTTGAGCCGCAAGATGTCTTGTTCTGCTATTGAGAGTCTACATATGAGGATATCAAATGATTCTCTACTTCTTGATCTGATCAGGGAGGCTGAGGCCGAGGGAGTCAAGAAGGACAATTGGAAACAAGATAGACTCAGGGGTGAGGTTGACAGGTTTCCTACTGACAGTGATGGATTATTGACCCGGTATGGACGTTTTTGGGTGCAAGATTTTAATGGGATCAGACAGACTATGTTGGAGGAGGCACACAAGTCCAGGTTTTTGATACACTTGAGAGCCACTAAGATGTATCAGGATTTGAGGCTTAGTTATTCGTGGTCGTGCATGAAAAGAGAGGTAGTCTGATATGTCGAGAGGTGCTTGACCTTTTGGATGGTCAAGGCCGAGCACCAGAGGCCGCATGGAAAATTGCAGCCCTTGGAGGTTCCCATGTGGAAATGAGAACATATGACTATGTATTTCATCACTAAGTTACCCCAGACGACCAAGGGATTCGGTGCGATATGGGTTATCGGGGGCCATCTAGGCATGAGCACCCACTTTCTAGCCATTCGAGAGACTTCTTCAGCCAAGAATTGGCCGATTTATAAATATGCGAGATTGTTTCTCAACATGGTATTCCATTCTCCATCGTATCTGATCGAGGTATTAGGTTTACATCTCGTTTTTGGCAGAAGTTCCATGAGGAACTGGTGTGACAACCCGAAATTTATTTTGTCGCTGTAACCCATTTCCGTTAATGGAATATTTTTATTTTTATTATTGTTATTAAAATTTCCGTTAACCTTTGGGTTAGACAAACCAATTAATGTTTTATTTTATTTTATTTTATTTTAATGTCGAAATGAAATAAATAAAAACACGTGTAATACTCTCAAAGTTTTTAGGAAAAATTTTTAGTTTACGACTGAGCCAGGTTACGACCATTTAATTAGGTAAAATTTTAAACTCCGTTTAAGGGTTGAGTGGCCTTCATTTGAGGCATTCCCCCACTCCTAAATCTTTCTCTCTCTACTCTCTCTCTAGAAGTTGGCTTTGGTCAAGAATCACCTCTTTCAAGCTCCAAAATCGTAAGTAATCCTCACTAGGTTGTTATTTAGCTTTGTATTCATGCAAACTCAGGATTTAATCACCCAAACACCTTAAAAACTCGAGTTTACGGTTTGGGAACACCTCAAAACCGTAAACTCCCATAAGGGGGTTTTGAAGCCCTAAAATCCCTCCAAAACCTTCCAAATGCTTATCTATGACATAGAAACTTGCATGAATGAAGTTAGAAACCCAAAATTGTGCCTTTAAGGGAGTAAACATGAGTTTACAGTCCATGAACATTCATGAACCGTAAACACCAAAACCGTAAACACCATAAAGGGTGTTTTGGTGTCCCTAACTCTTTCCTTAGCATGTATAATGGACTAGAAACTTGTATGATTGAGCTTAGGACCACAAAATATAAAGGAAATGGTGTGCCCAAGGGTTTACGGCCGTAAACCCTAGTGTTTACGACCGTAAACTCCCAAGGAGTGGTCCAAGGACCGCAAACTCCAAGGGAGTGCCCCTTTTGAACCCTAACCACTTCCCAAGCCATGGATCTAACCTTAGAACCCTTCTTAGTGATGCAAGAGACCTTAAAGAACACAAATATACTCCTCCCATGAGTTTACGGTTGTAAACTCATGGGGGAATTGGTCCCTCAACCGTAAACTCACCTAGGGTGAGTATTTGAGGAGTAAATTATATAGTGAGGCCTTACACTCCTTCCTTGCAACTCAATAGCCTCCTAACACTTGACCAAAGCGTTTTTCTTCACCCTAGGATGCATATACGTGTTTAATTAGTGTCTAGTCACTAATTATATGTAAACATATGGCTTCATATGTTTCTAGGGTCATAGAGTGTGTTCAAGTCTTCACTTGACACCTAGCATCCTACCCGACATTCCATCACTCCACTCGCTGTAGGTGAGTTCATAGCCCTTAATTAACCTTTCAATTGTTTTTAAATGCTTTTATGGGGGGAGCACAAGTTAAATCCAACAATTTAGAGTATCAATCACATGTGATTTGTAACCTACAATCAAAAAGGGATTTCTATGCTTTTCACCATTTTGCCTTCAAAAACTGTTTTCAATGTTCATCAAACTCATTTTCATGTAAATTGTCATAAAAACTATTTTCAAAACTCTTTTAAACTTCTTATGTTTCTAAAATATATCCACACCAATACATTTATATAAGACTTGAAGGATTTAGGACTGATAGTTCGCCTTATTACTTGTTCTTGTTTGATTGGGGTCTTAGGGTATATTGTTATCTGTCCGACTGTCGTTGAATTCTTAGTTATATATTGTATGTATTTGTGTTGGATATGAATCCCTTCGTTTATTTCAATATTTATGAGTATCCAAGAACGACTGCTACAAGCCAGTTAACTATAATAGTTATAGTTATGGTTTACCACTCCTCGCTACCATTACTATGATACTTACCACATTTAGTGCTATTATGAGTCACTACATGTTAAGTACTATACAGGAAGAATACTATACGCTATAACAGAAGAATACTAAATACATTATACCAAGTAGTATACTACACACCAATACAACAGAACATACTAATACAGAATGTGATACACTATTTCTCCCTACGTCACTTTACTGCGCCTTCACTGTGTAACCTTAGTCTCCTGGAGGGAGAGCAGGCTCTACGTGTATAGATCTATACAGGGCGGACACTTACACATCCCGACTGCTAGCTACAGTCCGAGCCGACTAGGACCAGGGATGATAACATACTACCACACTACATATAACCTGGAGGGTCATGATACATTCAATCGCCTATCCGCATGGTTACATACATATTCACATTCGGAACCCTAATTTAGCAAATTACGAATTAAGGGCAAAGTAGACTCTCCGAGGTGTATTAAATACATATCGCTACCTAGAGTCTTTGGTTAATTACCATCCAGTCGGCAGTAACACTGCTAGAACAATACATTATTTTCCCATTTTACTTTGTTCAAATGAAGTCCAAATTATACTTTTATAATTATGAGTCTAGTTGGGAAAACTTTTACACACTCAAACGATCAAACTTACAAGTAACCAAGTCTTGGCAGAAGACTACTTTTATTAGAAAATATTGTAACACCGAAAATTTCAAAACAATTTTTTATTTAAAAATAATCGTTTAATTCTTAAAAACACTTTGCGTAAAATCTCATTTTTAATCGAATTACAAAACATAACTCCATTTTCACCTGCATAATAAACCAGGATCCTCAAAACATGACTCTTTCTCTGGTGGGTACAATCGAGCCGGTGTCGTCCCGTGATCCTGAGAGAAACCTGAAACACATAACACAAAACACTGTAAGCACGAAGCTTAGTGAGTTCCCCAAAATACCACTCTAACATATATTAGCCACTCGAGGCTATAACTCTGTTGACCCTCAGGTCAGTGGGTCTCAGTGGGACCCTCCAGTC
This sequence comes from Lactuca sativa, assembly GCF_002870075.4. Classification (NCBI taxonomy): domain Eukaryota; kingdom Viridiplantae; phylum Streptophyta; class Magnoliopsida; order Asterales; family Asteraceae; genus Lactuca; species Lactuca sativa. The sequence continues at coordinate 128,639,229 of NC_056629.2, forward strand.
CCAGCACTCTGTTGGCCCTCTAGCCCTAACTCTATGGACCCAAGGGTACTAACTCTGAATCATGCATATCACATATCACAATAAATCTCAACATATAAATGGCATACAAATATACTGGCACATAATACGAAAAAAACCACATATAGCACATATTAGCCACTCGAGGCTATAACTCTATGGGCCCTTGGGCCCTAACTCTGCGGACCCTCTGGTCCTAGCTCTGTGGACCTTCTTGTCCTATCTCTGATATACACACAACATAAATCACATAGAAATAATGTGGTGCCACACGTCACATACAATAACTCTGTCACATAACTCTGTTACCACTCTAGGTAAAGTATAGTGAGAAGACTCACCTGGAAATCAGAAAGCAGTTATCTGCACATGCGAACCTCGGACTTGCCACCGCCTAACACATAAGGAAAATATCTCTAATTAGTACTCGAAGTCCCAACTCTAATTAACCGGCGATTACTCTTTCCCTCTCTAGTCAGGTAATGGGTAAAAGACCATTTTACCCCTCCCTGACCTCTATTACCTCTGTTGACCAAAACTCCCAAAGTCAACATAAGACAACTCAAGTCAACGGTCAACATTGACCAGACTCGGCGAGTACACAAGAGTGACTCGACGAGTCCATGCAGGTTCTCTAAATTCTTTTTAAACCTCTTAGACACGACGAGTTCCCTCTCCACTCGTCGAGTTACTCGGCAACGAAATACGGGGCAACCTCGACTCGACTCGTCGAGTTTGCCTATGGACTCGGCGAGTTGCTCCAATGACAACCCTCATCTGACCTTCTAAGGTCAGATCTGCTTCACCAATCCATAGATCTAACTCCCTCAAAGCCAATAACCACGATAAGGTCGAACCTTGGGCACTCATGCAAGGTTCTACAAGCTCATTTGGGTGAAACCCTCCATTACATAACAACCCTAGCTCAAAACTCCAAATAGAATGCATAAAGCAGGATGGAAGGGACTCTCTGGACCTCTTTGGGTCCAGATCTATGGCTTCACACTCAATGGGACACTATACTCCACAAATCAAGCCATAAAAGAAGCTAGAAAACCCTAAAATCAACAATCTTACCCAAAATAGAAAAGGGAGAACGATCTGATACCTCAATTGTGAAGATTCAAGCTCAGAAGCTCTGAATCGACACCCCCTTGACCTCCCTTTGCTGGAAATGACTACTCCATTGCACAAACACCTCAAGAATGCTCCAAAATGGCTCTTCTTCACTCTCTCAGCTATCTGGTTTGATAGGAGTCTCTCAAAGGTGTAGGTGGCCGCCACTGAAAGCCATAAGGGCCTTTAAATAGGTCCCAAACCCGGACAATTAGGGTTTTCCTTGACAACGCCGACTTGGCGAGTCCAAATACCCGACTCGTCGAGTCCCATCATTAAACTGGTCCCCAAAACGTGATCCTACTCGACAAGTTGAGGCATCAACTCGCCGAGTCTCCTCATTCCCCAATGTCAAATACTCAAATTCCCGTACCTGGATATCCGGATGTTACAATTCTCCCCCACTAGAATCAGACTTCGCCCTCGAAGTCTCACTCTGATAACAACTCCGGATGCTGCTCACGCATCTCGCGCTCCGGCTCCCAACTAAGCTCTGACCCCTTCCGGTGTTGCCACTGGACCTGCACCCGAGGCACCTCTTTGTTCCTCAGAAACTTGATCTTTCGATCCCAAATAACCACCAGTCTCTCAACGTAGTTCAGGCCCACATCCACCTGAATATCCTCTAATGGCACTACTGCCGACTCCTCGGCTATACACTTTCGCAGCTGTGACACATGGAAAATGTCATGGATCTGCCCTAGCTCTGCAGGTAGCTCCAACTGGTAGGCTACCCTGCCTACCCTCGCGATCACCCGAAAAGGACCGATATATCGGGGCCCAAATTGCCCCTTTTCCTGAATCGGATCACTCCTTTCCAAGGAGAGACCTTAAGGAGTACAAAGTCACCGACCAAAAATTCTAGCTCGGACCGGCGCCTGTCCGCATAACTCTTCTGGCGACTCTGAGTGGTCAACAACCTCTGTACTTCCCATCACACGTTGCTCTACCTCTCCCCTGCAAATGGGGTCCGATACCCCCTTCCCTACAACAGCTCAAAGGGTGGCATACTGATGCACTAATGATGGTTGTTGTTGCAGGAAAACTCTGCCAAGGGCAAATACGGGCCACAATTTCCCCCCGAAATCTAATACACATACCCGAAACATATCCTCGAGCATCTGAATTGTTCGCTGGCTCTGAAGTGTCCGTAGACATCACCATGGTAAACTCTAGCTCATTTCTCATATTCATCTTCGATACCGAGCACCAGGTCAGCTTTTTGCTACACAGCTGAACCCCCAAAGGTCACACATAACATGATCCAAAACATCTCACTAACTTGCTCCCCGTGACCACTATCACGGCCCAGTGACACGCAAGTCACAAAATTCCCTTTTCCTCATAAAAAAAATACAATCCAATCGAAGATCGACTCAGCTCTAACCTCTGGCGTCTGCTGCGCATATTTTCCCGCGCACCTCGCTGACCCTCCCGACAGAGACGGAGACCCCAGTCTTGCCCTCGTTTAACCACTAGGCTCCAAAAACTCAACACTAGGGCTACTCAAGCCTAAAACTCTTCTGCATCATGCACTTATCGGAGAACACTCCATCATCACACTCTCTTGCCGTCTAGTGGGTACTATGGCTTCCCGCAACATTACGACAACCTCTGACTAGTGAGTACTACGGCTCCTCGTAGTATCACAATGCCAACTAACTAGTGAGTAGTACGGCTCGCCGTAGTACCACGACTCCCTCCCTCTGACTTGTGAGTACTACAGCTCTCCGTAGCATCACAACACTCTCTGGCAAATACTACGGCTCCCCGTAGCATCACGACTCTCTCTCTCTGACTTGTGAGTACTACGGCTCCCCGTAGCATCACAACACCCTCTGACTGGTGAAGACTACGACTCCCCGTAGCTTCACCCTAAACTCTCATTCTCATTACAATGCCACACTATGTTCACTAACTCATGCACCGAAGACTATCATAGATAGTTACACACACACTTGCCCCGATACGCATTACAGACTCTGGCGGCAACCGCCATAACACAGAACCTACCTCTGCGGAGATCCACTTCCTTAAATAATCCCTCTTGATGACAATACACGAAGGGCTCCCACTGAAACCGTGGATACATGATACATCACTAGTCATCTTAAACCCAAGACTCTAAATAACTCTGAAATCGGGACGCTATTCGCGGAAACCACGGAACACCCTAACAGAGCATCACAATGTCCTGCCTCTACCACTGATTCCCTTACTACCAACACCATACACATACAACAATACATTTCCTCTGAATCCCATAATAATTTCCTATTTCACTCAATGCGCAACTTCAGTGCATCCAAACACTCAATTGGAATACAAGGAAGGCGCTAACACTTCAGAACACACTGATGATCCTTCGAAACCCTTTCCACTACTGCTCAAAATCCAAGCAAGAATACACATCCCAGCCTGGGGGTTGGCTACTCGACAATCTTCTACCCATATTTTTGTTGGGTTTTGAGCATTCTAACACTCCTAAGTGTACATGCAACCCTAAATACCTTGGATCTATGTTTTCTCTATTATACATGCAAATAAGAACTTCCAAGGTATTATCCTAATCTAGCATACAAAACAATGACTATAGCAAGATAGAATACATACCTCTTTGATGTAGAAAGTCTTCATGAAGCTTGAGTGCCTAGTGCCCCAAGTGTGACACCTCAAATGGAATCACAATCATCAAAACACTTGGAATGATTTGAGAGAATTCTACACTCACCAAAATCGGCTAGCCCTTTCTTCACACACACTAGTGGCCGATTTTTCCTCAATAATAAGATGCTTATATAGTTATACAATTAGTGAAAACCCTAATTGTCATGACTTTCCATTTCCTTGGATCCATGGGTTCAAATACACCATGGAGCATCCATGGACCATCCTATGGGTTTTAGCCCAACTTGATTATCCATGGAGCATTAGCCCACTATACAAGTATGGATGATTTACACAATCAACCCATATATTTAATTAGTCTTCTTTTGATCACTTAATTAATCCTAGATTAATTCTTGATCAATATACTAGAACTTATAATATATTAATAACCATAAGTGTCTTATTTCTCTCATTCAAGTGCATGATGGTATGCAACCCAAATGGACCATGCCGGGTCGGGTCAAGTCTTACCAAATATAGTTATGGACTTAGACATTAATCCAACAGTCTCCCACTTGGATAAGTCTAAAACTATTATTGCGTATGACTTCAGGAACCAACCGGCAATCGTAGCTCTCAAAAGCTTCTATCGAACTCTGACCTTGTAGATGAACTCTGACCTTTGTCAGTGACTTGTCCATTAGATAAGGGATCATATATTCCTCCATTCTAGATATCATATGGACTGAGACATGGATTATAATCATTCTCTCTGTCCATTTGTTGTTTCCCGATTTCCGATTTATGACAACTGACTAATTGAACAAATCAAATCAGTCCTGGCCCGGCCGAGCACTTCCATTTGTCATCATCAAATCATCGAGGGGCCCACAGATATCGCTTTTATCCCGAAGGTAAAAGGAACGGATAAACTTCGACTCATATGGCTTGTTCTACTACTTGTTGAATCATACACAAAGGCACGTTTTATAGCACAGAGTTACCAAATGCGGTTTCGTGCAATCAATGTACTATCAACTCATAGTAACAACTCATATCTCTAGGTTTGAAGAATATAAGATATTATCGTCTCATGATCACTCGTGATAAAATCCATGAAGTCATTCCAATGAGCGCGGGTTGAATCCAATACTCAGAACTTATGAGCACTCATGATTGTTGTAGCCTTGTCCAACACCTTAGACCTCTACAACCCATCATGACAGTCTTAATTCATATCTACTTCCAAAATATGACCGACTGTGGATGGTTTGAATAACTTAGTCATTCCGGAAGAATAACCCAGTTTATTCGGGAAGTCAAAACATGCAAAGTGAAACACAATAATAATTGAATCCAATATGGTATCAACCCTTTGAACATAAATAAACACCTTTTATTTATCACCATATGATTACACATTATTCATTGTACACTGTTTCAGCTATCAACTTTATTCTTGAATTTAAAACAATAGTTGTCCCATGCTCCAAGCATGTACACTATGTTTTTTTCAACACACTAGTCATGCCACACACCAAGTATGCATACTATGTTTTTCTATGATCTTTACTTTGTGAACTAGATCAATTGAACATAACTTCAATGATTCTCTTTTCACACCCCCAAATCCTTACTGCAAATGCAAGAATTTCAAATTCATGCCATTTACTGAAATCTGTTAGATTCTAAACTTATATGCATTGATCCTCTTGTAATGATTATGCACAAAGTCAGAAAGACTTGACAACAATCATTACAGAGTATTCCAAAGGAGATCAGCTCCTTGGAAACATCCTTCTTGCATTAAGTTTCCTAATCTTAAACAGATTGAAAATTCTAACTTTGAAACATTTCCAGATTCCATTTTGACTATCACTTCTGAACAAGAGTTGCCTCCTTACAGACTATGTCAATATGGTCCTTCCAGAATTATCACTATACTTCCAACTGTCCTTGAGCAACCAATCTTTGGTAAACCTTAGATAGTCCTCGACAATTGTTTAATCCTTTTAGTCATATCCAGTTCTAAACCTTTTCCCTTCTTAATTCCCTAGGCATTTGGAAAATTTTAGATCGGATGAATATAGCACATGTAATCGATCCTATATCCGAAGCATATGGGACACGATTCATGATGTCTCACATAAAGACTAAACCAGTCTTTTGCTATAACATTTCCATTTCAATTTGCCAAGTTCTCATAATTCAGATTATGAAAAGGGATGCCGTAATCATAATCGAATTTTAGAACGCAAATAATGGACTCATATACAGAATTTCCTTATGTTGAGCCATTCCAACATGAAATTCATATATATATCCTTGACTAAATGATTAAAACCTCACGATCTAAGCTTATAGATTTGAGATGAAGTATAATTTCCTCTCCCTTAATTAGAGCAAAACAACTTTTCCCAATTGAAACCTTTTGTTTTCTCTAATTAACATTGCTAATCTTGCAATGCTTATCATAATTATCATGCTCCCACTAACATGATGATTATTAGCATAACACTTATGCTCCCACTAGCTTTGACATGTACTCAGAAATCAACTGGACTTCTAGAAATCAATACTTCATTGACTTTCTTACCAAAGTTCAGATTTCTGATGCTAGATTGTTTTGATAAAGCTGTATCAAAATCATACACCTTCCCTTAGATAGCACACTTGTGAGTCTAAACAATTATGAAGAGGTATGCCGCAATCATAATGGTTAGACCTTTTTGCCACTTCTCACAAGTCCAGGTTAGTGTGCCGGTAAACCACACACGCTCCACTAACGACTTTGAGAATGCAAATATCACAATTGCTATCTAGCTAAAATCTACTTAGTGAAAGTGTTTCCTCACCATCATTTTCATGAATCGGAGAGAAACCTTATGACACTTAGATTTATATGGTGTATGAGTTCCTACCCATATGAATTTGTCAAAACCATAATCATAAGACAAAGATAGTGACAACTCCAAAACCATATGGATTGAACTCAATCTTAACTTCTTGCCACTTGGCAGCTCAAGGGCCTGCCATTGCTTCCAAGTTGTTATGCAACAAACTGAGAACTCTAAGAACTCATATGCAAAGCCAACTTTAACTGGAATGGGCACAGATATGTCAACACGATAGGTTATAAATCTCAAATTGTGTGCTAGAGAAGAACTTTAGGTTTTATTCTTGATTAGTTCTTGAGACTTTCAAGACCTTTAAGACTCCCACTGTCCTCTTGACCTATAAGACTCCCTTGTCAAACATCCAAGAGATAGTGCGGATTCTAATCAAGAAAAACACTTTACCCAATTGGCCTAAGTTGGTCTTTGTTTTATCCAAAACATCACAACTTACCAATTTCAAATGTACAAGAGTAGAAAAATTTTACTCTTACATTTGACAAGTGTTTTAAACCTTCTTTAAGACATGTCACTCAAATGACAATCTTGGAGTATGACTCTAAGACTTGTATTGGAACGAAGTATGACTCATCTTCTTGATTTAACCATTTCAACAATTCAAGTTCCTCTTCTTAGTCATAAGAATGCACTAAGATTTCCTTAGAGAACTAATTTTGATATGGTTTCTTAATCATTAAAATGATCACAAAACTGATACTAAAGTACTCTCCCATCTTTTCAGATATGAGAAACTTTTATCCTTCTGCCTAACTTGATTCTTCTTATTCGCCCTGCCATACATTGGAACCTTTTTTCCAATGTCTCAGAGTTACACTTGAGCTTGTAAGTATAATCATATTTACTGAGCTTTAGTAAACTATGACGAATAGTCTTATCAATCTTTTGTGGTGGACTTGACCAGTGCACAAGACTATGTACTCGATCCCTTAGTTCATTACTTGACTCACACATCCATGTGATCAAGTAATTAGTCTTAATTTTCCAAAACTTGGAAGTTCTCATTCATCATGCTATACAACTTGCATGATTCCAAGTTCCGGTCCAATTGAAACTTGGGTGATAAGAATCTTTCCTTATTTGGTAAATTTAGACATTACCACAAATGAAGAATCAATTTCATATTTCCACTCTTGCTCTTAATGGAATCATATAACCAAAATTTTTTCCTCAAAAGCCATTGTAAGGATATTTTAAAATAAATAAAATCAAAAATTTTTCTTTTATTTTAAAACTTTGCGGAAAAACTTATCCTTACAATCCATATGAAAACTTGTTGTTATCTATTCCTTAAGCAATATCTCATAACTCCTAAGAAGTAGCTCAAGAATCCGATTTTTCAAACTACGCGATAGAAATCCATCTATGCGATCAGATTCAGCATATTCTTTCTTTAAGTTTCTTCACCTTTCTTTCATTCTTAAAACATCACCATGTGACCCAGTCACATCATGTATCAAGAATCTCAGAATAGAAACTTAACAGAGTTAGATAGTGGAATTTACCTGAAGTAGAGTCAAACTTATTGACTTTAACATCCTTAGGTAAATTTGGCAGCTTCGTAACCAATGCCCCTTTCTTTGGCAATATAAACATATGGACCCTTTGATAAAGATACACAGGACTATCACAGACTTAGTTTTTCTCTTTACCATTTGGTCAACCGAGTTGACTATGGCCGATCCATTTCCATTGGGAAGAGAATGCTTTACTGGATATCCAATGTCATCATTGTCAATGTCCATAAAGTTTTAGGAAGTTGATCTTAACAAATAGATAAGATCATTAAGGGTCTTGTCATAGTCTTTTTCATAGGTGTTCCAAAAGAACTCACTATGTGACTTAGAAAGTAGTTGAACCACCAACTTTCTCAAGACTTTGACACCCAACTCTCCCGGCTTGTCAATATGTGACTACATCTCCAAGATGTGACCACACCTAGACCTTGCCTTGCCAATAGGGCCTGAGTGACCTTAAACTTTTCAAGAACTTGTGGGTTAGGGAGAATAATTTGAAGAGGTGAAGAAGTATGATATCCATGGGACATCATCTTCATTAGGAAACCTTGTTTCAAGAGATTTGGGAAGATCATAGGTGTCTAAACCAGACATCTTTTGGGAGATATTCAAGATAGTTGATTTAAAGTCCTTAATATGACACCCAATATGAAATATTAAGGCTAGGATCCAACAAACTATTTTATAACTTAGAAGAGGTATGCCGTAATCCAAGCTATAAAATATTTGAAGGTAGGTGAATGACGATTCACCAATTTCCACCAAGATAAACGAAATGAATTATTAGGTTTTAATTGGTTTTGAAACTCCTAGATCTTTGAGATTCATTGAACTTTTCAAAGGCATGTTTCAATCTCGAGTGTGCCCTTCAGGTTTTGTGACTGGGATGCCGAGGATCACAAAACAAGGTGTGAAGTAACCATGCAAATCACTTGGTACCCTTAATAAATTACCCCTCAATCGATGTGCCGGTTAACCACACACGCTCCATCGATACTATGATAAATATTAAGTCACCCTTTACCTACCTTGTTAAGTCCAAGTTAGTGTGCCGGTTAACCACACACGCTCCACTAACGACTTAGACAAAGTGTAAAGTGTAATTTCATGGGTTAGCACCTTATTCACATTTTTCCTAAGTAACTAAGATTGGGTATTATTAAGAGTTTAGTTACTTAGTATTATCATTAATACTTTTAATGAAGGGAGAATTCTAGTCCTGTCAAACCCGTTCGGCTAACGACCCTCCACCAGTCAAGCAAGCGGTGGGTGAGAGTGGACACCCATTAAGTTGCCATTTTATAGGCAACAACCTTATACCCACCTTATAGACCGGCTTCGTGAATGAGGCGTACTAGCGGTAAGACTGACTTTACTCTTATACATATATATATTATTAACTTATAATATTATAAAGTATAAGGGTTGAATTTTAACTTTTAAAATTCTAAGGGCTAACTTGGAATTAAAGTATTCATTAGAGAAAACTTTACAAATTCCAAAACTTGAGGGCAAGTTTTGAAACTATTCAAAACTAATTAATTCCATAACTTATGTGTTTAAAGTAGTTTTAAACCAAAAACTCTTCAAGTTCCATAACTTGAGGACAAGTTATGGAAGACTTTAAACTAATAAAAGAATTAACTTTTCTTTATTTTATAACTTATGGAATTAATTAAGGTTACACCTTTTTTTTATTTTATTTTATTTTATTAAATGAAGAGACTCTTGGTCCTCCATAACTTGAGGACAAGTTATGGAGTCATAAAACCATTTAATTAGAACTAGACTCTTTATTTTTGTAACCTTTGCCAATTTTTATGAGTTTTATGATTCTTAAATGTGACTTTTCATATAACTTGAGGACAAGTTACAAAAACACATTTTAGAATCAATTCTTAGATTAATTTGGATTAAAACCAACTATCACATAATTTTATTCATTAATCTAAATTTACTCATAAAACAAGGTACCACAAAAAACTTTTGGTGATCCATAACTTATTCTTAAGTTACGGAATCCTTTAAAACATTAACACCAAATTTTTTAACTCCAAAAAAAAAACTTTGAATCAATTTTTTTTTTTAAAACCTTTTCATATCCATAACTTATGGAGGTTTCAAAAAATAAAACTCTTTAGATCAAACTTTTAAAACTAATAAAATAATCATATTATTTTATCTTTTATTAAATTTGACCTAATTCAACTCATAAAGCAAATTATTCAAATTTTACAAATAATTAGTTTTTCACAAGAACAAGTAATTATCTTAAAATTTGACAAACTTCATGGTTTTTTTTTTCAACTTTGAAAATAAAATATTTGCATCAATATAACAGAAAACAACCCGTGGCTCTGATACCACTGTTGGGTTTTGAGCATTCTAACACTCCTAAGTGTACATGCAACCCTAAATACCTTGGATCTATGTTTTCTCTATTATACATGCAAATAAGAACTTCCAAGGTATTATCCTAATCTAGCATACAAAACAATGACTATAGCAAGATAGAATACATACCTCTTTGATGTAGAAAGTCTTCATGAAGCTTGAGTGCCTAGTGCCCCAAGTGTGACACCTCAAATGGAATCACAATCATCAAAACACTTGGAATGATTTGAGAGAATTCTACACTCACCAAAATCGGCTAGCCCTTTCTTCACACACACTAGTGGCCGATTTTTCCTCAATAATAAGATGCTTATATAGTTATACAATTAGTGAAAACCCTAATTGTCATGACTTTCCATTTCCTTGGATCCATGGGTTCAAATACACCATGGAGCATCCATGGACCATCCTATGGGTTTTAGCCCAACTTGATTATCCATGGAGCATTAGCCCACTATACAAGTATGGATGATTTACACAATCAACCCATATATTTAATTAGTCTTCTTTTGATCACTTAATTAATCCTAGATTAATTCTTGATCAATACTAATTAAATAATCTTATTATTCTTATTATTAATATACTAGAACTTATAATATATTAATAACCATAAGTGTCTTATTTCTCTCATTCAAGTGCATGATGGTATGCAACCCAAATGGACCATGCCGGGTCGGGTCAAGTCTTACCAAATATAGTTATGGACTTAGACATTAATCCAACAATTTTAACCTAGAAGTTCTCAACTGCCCATACCATCATTACGAGTCTTCCACTTGAAACGACTCTGACCACCACCAGATTCCTGACCATTGACCACCCGCCGTGGAGACACCCATCCTTCTCTCAGACATATACCACATGCATTATCTCGCCCTGCACCTTTCCTTGATCACCAATAACCCTGATCTCATGAATTCTAGCCGCACGTTTCTGTATCCAACCCCTAACCGCTCTTGCACAAATCTCTGGTTCTCTCAATAAACCACCCAGTTCTCCCCCACTTAGGGTTCGAACCATCACTATCTGACACATCAACAACCTCATGAACTATTTTCACCAGCAGTAACGCACCTGCCCCTGGAAGGTGCTACGCAACACCCGATAATCCCCTTTAAGGAAATCAATCGATCTCATAACTCTGAACCTCAGATGAAATCCTCAAGAACTTCTCGTCACGACTTCCTCTAGTCGTTCCAAGTCTCGTACCAATCCAATACCAAACAACTAAACTGTCCAATAACATCACTAACTCATAGACTGGACCACAAAATCATCATACTCCCCCGCCTCGACTCATCAACCGACGTTCCAACACATGGATCATCCCAAGAACAGGGACCCACTCCCATATTCAATACCCAACATAGATAGAAAAACCACTGCACGGATTAACTCGATTAGAATCCCCACTGATACCTCTACAATACGCCCTACTATACTCAAATAGGTGTAACGTGGTCCTCGACTATCTCAGTCCCAACTAACTATCTGCTCATGGTAAATCACTGCCTCGCGGCACACATGCTACATGATACTTTGATGGAAAATCATCATCAATGACAACCTGCAGGGTTTACCCCCAAACCCCAAACTTAAACATCATGCCTCTCGTGTTCCGCACACGAACATAAATAGTACCACCCAGGTCATAGAAGGTGACATCTCCTCTATCGACTGATTTCTCAACTCAGACCGAAATTCTCCCCTCCCTCTGACTCCTTACCAAAATACTCTGAAAGGCTCTTGACCTCCCTCTTAAGGGATGCCTCTTCGAACTCAATCATGGCCCACAGGCCTAAAACCCATAGCGTCCAATCTCTACCTCATTAATCGTGACCGGATAACCGGAGAACCACAAGCATCACTCACTACGAACCATGGTACTTATCCCATGACATCTCTTCCCAATATGCTCCGATGTATGGTACCCGAACCATAGCATCACTCCTCCATCTGCTCCGATGTATGGTACTCGAACCATAACATCATTCCTTTATCCGCTCCGATTTATGGTACTTGAACCATAACTTCACTCCTCGATCCACTCCGATGTATGATACTCGAACCATAACATCACTTCGCAATCCGCTCCGATGTATTGTACTCGAACCATAACATCACTCCTCAATCTGCTCCGATGTATGGTACTCGAACCATAACATCACTCCTCAATCTGCTCCGATGTATGGTACTTGAACCATAACATCACTCCTCAATCCGCTCCGATGTATGGTACTCAAACCATAACATCACTCATCAATCTGCTCCGATGTATGGTACTCAAACCATAACATCACTCCTCAATCCTCTCATTAGAACCTTTAGAATACTCCCTGTATCAAGTATGGGTCCTCTGCTTTCAGTAGTACGGGCCCATACTACCTGTCACATTTACCCATACTTTCCACACGGACTATCCCGAAGCTCCTAAGTAGCTGCTTGACCTTCTCGTTCACCAATTCCGTCGCGCGCTCGCTCCCCAATAAAATTCTCTACTCTGCCAGCGCACTCATCTAGCTACGGTTACTCCCTAACCTCTTCCTAGATTCCCACACTTCTCTGCCATCAGCTGCTGAAGAGCTCCTAATGATGCCAGCCATCTACCTCCTGAATATCGTCATATTCGCTTGGTAGCTGACTCCCATCATCGAGAGTTCCACAAAGCACGAAGCAAGCAGCATTCGAGCATCGAAGAATATATATGGCTCACTCTAGGTGATAACTCCGCTTGATCTACTCATCCTCGAAAGTACCACCGAACTCTGCAACTCTTCCCTTGCGGTTTCTAACTATTCTTTCTCTAAGTACCACGGTACTTATCTAGGTATCTCCCCAAGATTACTCCTCTACTCATATCCCTAAAGGATTCCAACTAAATATTCTCACTGATCACATACTAAAAAGCACATCGCATATAACAGCAATTCCTAGGCTAAGACATCACAAATCAAGCCACTCTAGTCCTAAGATATGGAATACCTAGCCTGTCTCTAGCATGCAATAATATCTCATAAAGTGCATCATAAATATCTCATAACACAAAAGTAAGGGTATTTTGGGAAATCACCGTTCGGGCTCTGGCTGATTGTACACACTACTCTTTCTCGCTTTCTCTTTGAACTCTTATTCGCTTTAGAAAATTATTTCTTTGAAAACTTTTCTTACTTCTCAGTTTGAGTCCAGATTTACCCGAAGGCGCATACGAATCCCTCAAACCAAGGCTCTGATACCAACTTGTAGCACCGAAAATATCAAAACAATTTTTCATTTAAAAATAATCGTTTAATTCTTAAAAACACTTTGCTTAAAATCTCATTCTTAATCGAATTACAAAACATAACTCCATTTTCACCTGCATAATAAACCAGGATCCTCAAAACATGACTCTTTCTCTGGTGTGTACAATCGAGTCGATGTCGTCCCGTGATCCTGAGAGAAACCTGAAACACATAACACAAAACACTGTAAGCACGAAGCTTAGTGAGTTCCCCAAAATACCACTCTAACACATATTAGCCACTCGAGACTATAACTCTCTTGACCCTCCGGTCAGTGTGTCTCAGTGGGACCCTCCAGTCCTAGCTCTCTGTGGGCCCTCTGGCCCTAACTCTATGGACCCAAGGGTCCTAACTCTGAATCATGCATATCACATATCACAATAAATCTCAACATATAAATGGCATACAAATATACTGGCACATAATACGAAAAAAACCACATATAGCACATATTAGCCACTCGAAGCTATAACTCTACGGGCCCTTGGGCCCTAACTCTGCGGACCCTCTGGTCCTAGCTCTGTGGACCTTCTGGTCCTATCTCTGATATACACACAGCATAAATCACATAGAAATAATGCGGTGCCACATGTCACATACAATAACTCTGTCACATAACTCTGTTACCACTCTAGATAAAGTATACTGAGAAGACTCACCTGGAAATCAGAAAGCAATTATCTGCACATGCGAACCTCGGACTTGCCACCGCCTAACACATAAGGCAAATATCTCTAATTAGTACTCGAAGTCCCAACTCTAATTAACCGGCGATTACTCTTTTCCCTCTCTAGTCAGGTAATGGGTAAAAGACCATTTTACCCCTCCCTGGGCTCTATTACCTCTGTTGACCAAAACTCCCAAAGTCAACATAAGACAACTCAAGTCGACGGTCAACATTGACCAGACTCGGCGAGTACAAAAGAGTGACTCGGCGAGTCCATGCGGGTTCTCTAAATCCTTTTTAAACCTCTTACACACGACGAGTTCCCTCTCCACTCGTCGAGTTACTCGGCAACGAAACACGGGGCAACCCCGACTCGACTCGTCGAGTTTGCCTATGGACTCGGCAAGTTGCTCCCATGATAACCTTCATCTGACCTTCTGAGGTCAGATCTGCTTCACCAATCAATAGATCTAACTCCCTCAAAGCTAATAACCACGAAAAGGTCAAACCTTAGGCACTCATGCAAGGTTCTACAAGCTCATTTGGGTGAAACCCTCCATTACATAACAACCCTATCTCAAAACTCCAAATAGAATGCATAAAGCAGGATGGAAGGGACTCTCTGGACCCCTTTGGGTCCAGATCTATGGCTTCACACTCAATGGGACACTATACTACACAAATCAAGCCATAAAAGAAGCTAGAAAACCCTAAAATAACCAATCTTACCCAAAACAGAAAAGGGAGAACGATCTACTACCTCAATGGTGAAGATGCAAGCTCAGAAGCACTGAATCGACACCCCCCTTGACCTCCGTTTGCTGGAAATGACTACTCCATTGCACAACCACCTCAAGAATGCTCCAAAATGGCTCTTCTTCACTCTCTCAGCTCTCTGGTTCGATAGGAGTCTCTCAAAGGTGTAGGTGGCCGCCACTGAAGGCCATAAGGGCCTTTAAATAGGTCCCAAACCCGGACAATTAGGGTTTTCCTTGACAGCGCCGACTCGGCGAGTCCAAATACCCGACTCGTCGAGTCCCTTCATTAAACTGGTCCCCAAAACGCGATCCTACTCGACGAGTTGAGGCGTCAACTCACCGAGTCTCCTCATTCCCCAATATAAAATACTCAAATTCCCATACCTGGATATCCGGATGTTACAAATATAGCATTTTCTAGAGATTCACACTATTTTCAAACTTGAATAACAACTTTCAGGTTATACGATTGTAAACATTTTTATACAAGCAATGACACTAAATTCTTATGAACTCACCAGCTTTATGCTGATACTCGTTTTCAAAATAACTTGTATTCTCAGGTCGGCAATAGACAGGTACATAAGCAGTTTTTTAGAAGATGGAGCGCATACAAGACTCCTCTTTACTTTTGATTGTACTTTTTGGTGTCGATAAACTATACAGAACAGGCTTGTATTACATTTACTATATTAATGCAATGGATGGTGTTGCTTGTTTTTACTATTATGCATTGTTATGATACTGTAGATGACGTCCTCCACCCCAGAACGTATTCCGCCATTCTAGGTTTTGGGGTGTGACAACTGGGTACGAGGTTGCGTCTTACCACTGCTTATCATCCGTAGACTGACGGTCAGAGTGAGAGGACAATTCAAACATTCAAGGGCATGTTGAGAGCCTGTTTCATAGACTTCGGTGGGAGTTGGGACTCCTACTTTTCCTTAGGCGAGGTTTCTTACAGCAACAATTATCACTCCAGTATTGGTGAGCCACCAATTCGAGCTTCTCAATGGGTGGAAGTGTCGTACCCTAATTTGTTAGGGAGAGATTGGTCATAGAGTCATGGTAAGGACCGAGGTAGTTCTTTAGACAACAGATCTTATTCATCAGTTTAGATGGAGATTGCCGATAGCTCAGAGTCGGTAGAAGAATTATGCCGATAAGCATCGATATGAGTTGGAGTTTCAGGTTGGTGACATGGTTTCGCTAAATGTACTGCCATGGAAGGGTGTAATACGCTTCCGGAAGAGGTTCAAGTTGGGTTCCCAGTATAATGGGCCATTTCGAGTGATCGCCAGGGTCGACAAGGTAGCTTACTGATTAGATTTTCCTGAGGAGCTCAATCAGGTTCACAACACCTTCCATGTGTCTCAGCTTCGGAAGTATGTGGCTGATGATTCATCGGTTGTTTCTATGGACGATATTCATGTTGATGATCATCTGGACTATGTTGAGAGACCAGTGTCGATTTTGGGATCAGAAGATGAAGTCATTGCACAACAAGGTGGTTTCTTTGGTCAAAGTTCAGTGACAACATCAGAAGGGTTCCGAATGGATGTGAGAACCCGATTCAGAGATGAATGAGCATTACCCTGAGTTGTTCATAGCATGGACTTCGAGGACGAAGTCTAGTTCATGTGGGGGAGAATTGTAACATCTTGATATTGAGGAATTTTCATTTTTAAAACCAAAGTATAAGAATTTATTTCATTTTGGACCTTGGATGTGAGCTAATTGCAAAATTAGACCAAAATGGCATTTTCGTAAATTATGGGAGCTGGGTACGTACGTTGGGCATTCCATAGGAATGTCGGGCCTAGTTTTCCAAAGTTAAAACCCTAATTTTTATGGTCTGGACCCTATTTAAACATCCTTAAGTCCTAAACCTACCTTTTTTCAACAGCCTCCAACCCACCTTCGTCCCCAAGCAAACCCTAATCCTTTTTTATAGCATTGTTGAGCTTTTGTGTGTGTTTTGTTAACCTTGAAGGGGAGAGAAAGAAGAGAAGATCTGATGGGCTTTAGTATACTACAACATCCTATGGTGCACATACAACCCTAAATATCTTGGATCTATGTTTTCACTAATTATACATGCAAATGGTTTCAAATGCATTAAGCTATAACTAGCATGCAATTTGACATAAACAATACAAGATACTAGTTAGATTAACATGCCTTTTATGTGGCTTGTAGTTTTGATGTATTTGGTGTTGCTAGGAAGACTTCAACCTTTAAGAACTTAGTGCACCAAGTGTTGCACCTCAAATCGAATCACAACTCACCTAGACCAAAGGTGACTCTTGAGAGAGAATTCCATGCACCAAAACACCTCCATAATTCTCTAAGAACTTCATGTCACGTTTTTAGGTCATGTAGAATGTATTTATATGTTGAATTTCAAGGGTCATGGGTATAACCCAAATCCATACCCATGGGTGTTATGATCCATGGTTCATGTGGCCCAACTCTTTATGTATCCATACATAAACTTGGTCCAACATTAATCATAAACCCAACAAATATAAGTATAACTAATTAACATAATTAGTCCCCATAGATTTAATTAGTCTCTGTTGATCACAAAATTAATTCCAAATTAATTCTCGATCAATAATAATTAAAATATATGATTTCATATTAATATATTAGAACTTATAATATATTAATAGATCATATATAACCTTCTCTCAAGATTCCATCCTAACAAATTGTCCTGGTGTTATGCAACCAAAATGGACCATGCTACTCTCGGGTCGAATACATACCAATCATAGTTATGGGCTTAGACATCTAATCCAACAAGATCATCTTGGTGGAGTGGGACTCTTTGAATCCAGAATAGCAACATCATTTGGCATCATTTGGAGGTAAAAAGATGTAAACTTGATTAAGAGTTATTTAGATCTTGTTTAGTTATGAAACGATGTTCTTTTGGTCCCATAAGCTTGGTATTATGAATATGGATTACTCTAATCCATATAAACTGTCCTTTTAGACGTTTTGGAGCATCTTGAAGCATAAAAATGTAATCTTGGTTGCTAGTTTCCTTCCATACTTGATCTAGGTTTTCTTAATGGGTTAAGTAGTTAGAGTTTTTGTGTTTGGGCACTTAATGGCATGCAAGACCATAAAATTGGAGACTTTATGGTTAAGGACTTTATTTTAAGGCTAGATCTAAAATATAGGAAAAAAGCTTAAGGATTAAGCTCTTAATAAGAAGGAAAATAACCCTTTTTTGAACGATGGGTGTAGCCCAGGAACGCTTAGCGTTCGTGGTTAACCCTCATGATTTATTGTCAAGATTGTTTATGCCAAGCGTACAAGCTGGGTATGTTAGGAGTACTCAGTTGTGTTGACAAAGTTTGACTTTTTGACTAAGTTGGGCCTAAGGGATATTTTGGTATTTTGAGTGGTAATTGAGACTGGTTATTATTTGATGAATAGGTTACCATTCGAGCTGATGTTCGGAGTTGTGTCCTGTTCAACGATCTTTTTCAGACTAAGAGGTGAGTTTTCCCTCAGTGTACTTATAGGTCGAAGGCACCAAGGCCGTCTAGTTGTATTCGATATC
The DNA here is from genome assembly GCF_002870075.4 of Lactuca sativa. NCBI lineage: Eukaryota > Viridiplantae > Streptophyta > Magnoliopsida > Asterales > Asteraceae > Lactuca > Lactuca sativa. The sequence continues at coordinate 128,658,082 of NC_056629.2, forward strand.
CGATTTTATTACATACTATTATGTTGAGATACATATTCATTGGTTATGTGATTAGACTGGTAGATCTATAGGACTACCTATGTTTTGTTAATTACTGTTTGTTATTGTATATGTCGACATGTTATGGTTTGATGGGTTGAGGCGGCCCAGCTGGTGTTGAAGGCCATAAAACCCATGGCGACCCGAATAGACTGAAGGCATGCAAGGTGGTCCAGTTAGGCTGAAGGCCTGGAGAGCAGTTCATATAGGTTGTAGGCCCTGCAAGGCAGTCCAGTCATGCTGAAGGCTCATGTATGCATGTTTTTGTTTGTTATGTTGTATGGTGGTACTTTGGGGGAACTCACTAAGCTTTGGCTTAAGGTTTTAGTTTATTGTTTCAGGTACTAGATATGATCATGGGAAAGTGAATGCATGATCATGCACATCTTCCTGATTTTATGATATTAGTTCTTATGATACTTTGATTATGAATATACTTTTGAAACAATGGTTTTTCTTGTAAATAATTATGGGTTTGGTTGTTTTTGAAAAGTTAAAATTTATTGAGATTTTTGGTTCATTACAAATATCCTCCACCATTTCCAATCTAGCCTCCAAAATAAAAGACAACTGTGAATGTCTTGGGTTTTTTTCCATGTTTTCTAGTTGATGCTTTATGTCATCCATTTCCTCCATCATTCTCTCCAATTCTTCCTTCTTGCTATCAAGTTCCTTTACCTTCAATGCAATCTCATTATCCTTTCGCTTCATATCTTTCTTAAACTGTTTCTTAGTCATTTCAAGTTCCCTATTATGTTCTTAAGAACCATAGATCATTAAGGAAGTGGCTTGAAACCCAAAAGCTGCAATGAGAAACTATCATTGAAATAGATTAATAAAGAGAATAGAAAACTTGCAAACTGAACTAGCATGATCACTTTCTGCTTGACCTCAAAAGGATTTAGTCCTTTGAACACTTCTTGATCCACCTCTAAAGTGAACTTCCTCTTCTTGGGATCATGACTTTTGCCTTGCTCTCCGATTTTCTTGTACCTATAGTGGTAGGTTTTATAACTTTCACAATGAGATTTGTAGATAGGAATTCATCTACATTGAAGGAAGAGCTGAATAGAGCACTTGAACGAGTCTCCCTTACACCTAACTAAAGATAATGTTGTTAACCAACATAGGAATGTTATAGATAAAGGATGTATTACAACATACCTATGGACATGGTTGATTTTGGATCTTCAACTTTAATAGATGAACTAAGATTCCTTGAAAGACAAGCTTCTACCACTCTAAAGCTTCTTTCTTTTTCTGCTGAAAGAAATAAAAATTCTTGGACCTTTTCTTAAGTATTTACTTGAGAAGGACAAATCTCATCGAACTTTGGAACTGTCCAGGAATAAAAGAATAAAATCAACATTAAAAGAGAATACAAAGTAAAAAAATACCCAAAATATAAAATCCCTACCCTCGGTTAGCCAATCTTGGGAAGGAAGGTCTTATCCAAAGTAAATAGTCATAACAAAAAAGTATCTCTCTTTCCATTCATGATTCGCATGAGAACTTTTAAGACTAGATTATAATTACGAGTCTTCACTTTAAGAAGCACTCAAGAATAACCAAAAGTTTGGAGAATATTGACACTCACTATTTTAGAAAAAGTAAGGTTCAAACCTTCAGTTTCATTAAGGTGGTAAGCCAGTTTGGTGACCTTAAAAGCCTCAAAAATCAACGAATGGAAAGGAAATGACAAACCAATGTAAAAAGGAAGCTTGTAGAAACAAACCAAAGATGAAGAAAGATAATCCACTCTTAATTTTTACACAGGGATCCTAAAGATTGTATCTTGTGTAAACATACATGGCGATCGAAGTAGATAAATGTTGAAATTTAAGAACTTACTAACATTGCTTTCATTTCCAGGTAACAAACCTAAATCTATAAAACCCTCGACGACAAGTTTATCAGATCTAGCCCTAGCTCGAATGAGTCTTTATCCCATGATCAAACAAACAAGAAGAATGCGAAAATGGAGAAGAGAGTGATTTCCTAAGAAGAAAACTCCAATGATCGCAAATTAACTAAAGGAACAAAGAAATGCGATGGATTTATAAGAGTTTTTTGAAGCAGAAGTCTCAGCCATTCAAAATACAAACTTCCTTGGGTAATCGATAGATAAGATGAACCCTAGAAACATGGGTCATATCATATCAACATAACTCGTTTTCAAAGTCTAAAAATCTCCAAGCGTCCAGGATCTTGGATTGAAGATTTATTGGGGCAATTATTGTCGGTAGAAATTTTGACTTACTACTTTTATATCTTGACCTTTTACTAACATCCCGGGCAAGCTTAAGATCTTGGATTTAATCAGTATCTTGGCCTAATATCGTATTTTTTGTGATATATTATACAGGAATGTAAAGCTTGACTAAAAAAGTAGAAAGAGTCAACTATACATGGTCAGTGCCTCATGAACGTGGTAGACACTTGAGAAAGTCAGACAAGGCAAAGATCAAGGAGAATCTCAAGAATGTCAGAATTAGAGTTATTATTGTTTTGTATATAAAGACCAGCTGGTCGATGCACACACATACATTTCCACTAATACTTATTCTCTTATTCTTTCAACACTTAAGCACATTCACTTCATTACTACGATCAGTTAGCACTTGTAAATTTATTTTGATTTAATACAAGTTCTAAGGCAGGTGATTTTATCACCTCTCGAGGTTCTGTATCGGAGATCTAAACGGATTAAGGGTTTTCCTCATAATTCTATATATTCTTGCGTTTATTTTTATTTACTTACTATTGTTTGATCGACATACACTTATTTCATTGTTTTCTTGATTGTTAACCTGTTTTCATATCAAAATTATTAAAACACTTTGTGGTATCTTGGTACCTTTTTGAGTATCTTAAAGCTTTATTACACATATTTACTTATAAATTACCTTAACACTATTTTTGTCCTAAACACACTCATTTTCATCTAAAAAATACTACGCTTTAACTTAATAGCTCCCTGAGTACTATTATTCTTCACCTCAGATCTTCGACAAAAACAAGATCCTCGACATATTTCAAAATCTTAAGCACTCCAGTTTTTAACATCTTACTCCTAATATCACACCACACTTGCTAATTTGTCACAAAATTAGTTTGTTAATTTTTGACCAAAACATCCATCACCTCAGAAGTAATCTCATGAAAAGTTACAAGAACATGAGCCTTAAAAAAATTTTGTTGGGATATTGGCAATAGCACACAAAAAAAAATGTTTGTTAAGATCAAGAGAAATTAAAAAGAAAAATCAATGAATAATATCTCCGAGACTATGAATAATGCTCTACGAGGAGCAACACACTTACTGGTCAATGTGTGTATTGACCTTACATTTAATAGAGTTTGTGCAACTTTTTAAAAAACACATTGATATTGTAGTGCACTACAATACACCTCTACCGCCATGTATGTAGGCCATGTATATAGCACCTTTTTTTAACCATGAAAACTCATGCATAAAGCCATAACTTATCCGGGTCTAGCTATAATCATGAAGGTGTCGATATAATTATAACTACATTACAGACAAATCAAACTGGAAGGAATACACACACTATCTACTATTATCAATAAGCATGTACATTTGGTAAGTAGTAGATGGAATCATTTTGATGTTTATATGCTCTTGATGTTTATTGGTTCAGAGGGGATAACCCTCTTTCCATTGTGAATATTGGTTAAACTACTATGACGTACGAACAACAATACAATTACACTTTTTCGTCGCTTCTCATGTCAGATTGTAAGATTGAAGCAGATAACTCAAGACTTGCTCTTGATCGAAGGTGAAGGTTTGCAAATCGAATTCTTAACGAGATTGATGTTCTTCAACCTGATGAACCCGATAGATATGGAATATCCCTGGTCATAACAAAAGAAATTGTCAAATTTCTCAAACAAAATTTAAAACAATATGAAATTTGTATTTTTATTGATCTTGTAATATTATGTTTAATTGAACTTGTATTTCGAGTTTAATATAGCTTGTGTTTAATGTTTAAAAAATTATATAAAGTTGAAACGTTGTAATATATTTGACTCCAGTGTGAATTTGACGGTGTTAGACGAAATTTCAGTATTGGTAAAATTTGCTAGAATTAATATTTGTTCGATTATAAATTATTGTTATTGTTATATATTTTTAATAAACAATTTCATATGCAATATATAAAAACTGTAAAAAAAACAATGTTTTAAAAATTGATATAATTACTAATTATGATATAAGTTAATGGCTCAAAATACAAATTACGGGGGACTAAGAAAACTTCTGATTTTTCATTCTATTTTTGCAAACTGATTTTAAAAACAACTTATACACCCTATTTATGCAAAATAAATAAATAAAAATAAAACTCTGTGTGGTTGGGTTTCGTCCTATATAGTCTTAAAACATATATTAAACGACAGAAATATGAGTTATGGTTGGTATAAAAATCATTTTTGAACCTAAAATCAATTTTGGATAATATAAATGTCAATGTTTTCGATAGGGATTCTTACGACCTTTACTTTAACTATAAATGCTTGTATTTCATTGATAATAACTTTTTTTAATATATATTTCTTTTAATTTTCAATAAATACTTATGGTTCATGGATAATATATTTCTTTTTCGATATATGTTTTCTAAGAAAATTTCTCAGCCTTTATAAAGGGAGCGAGACTCCACCCACTGTTGACCTACTTTCGATTACAACCTCTGCTTTTGTGCACTTTGAGTACGCAATGGAGGGCATCGAACACAGAACACTGAGGGTAAATGGAATCGACATGCATATTGCAGAAAAGGGCGAAGGCCCAACAATCCTCTTCCTTCATGGCTTCCCGGAGCTCTGGTACACATGGCGCCACCAGATCCAAGCGTTGGCCGCCCTAGGCTACCACTGCGTCGCCCCTGACCTCCGTGGATACGGCAACACTGATGCTCCACCGTCTCCAACCAGCTATACCTGTCTCCATGTGGTGGGTGACCTGGTGGCTCTCATAGAATCGCTGGGTGGAGAACCGGTGTACCTGGTGGCGCATGACTGGGGTGCAATGATCGGGTGGTACCTGTGCATGTTTAGGCCTGACAAGGTTAAGGCGTATGCCTGCATGTCTGTTCCATACCGACCTCGAAATCCCAAGATGAAGCCCGTTGAAACCATGAGAGCTTTCTTTGGTGAAGATTACTACATGTGCAGGTTTCAGGTCTCTCTCTCTCTCTCTCTCTCTCTCTCTCTCTCTCTCTCTCAAAAAGCCGTTTTGTAATGTTAAAACACCTCACTGTAGATCAAATCTTCTTTTGATCTCTCTTTCTCTCAAAAGCCATTTTGTAATGTTAAAAGACATCACTGTAGATCAAATCTTCTTTTGATGTTTTATTTCCTTAGTGCTGTATTTCGCTGGTAGGCACCTACCATAAATGTTGTGTGATATAATTGATTTTATTTTTCTGAGAGAGACAATTGAAAAGAGTTTTGAACTCACTACTGGTTTTGTCACAAAAAAACCGTACCCCTGCATGAGACTGAAATTAATGAAACGTGGCCGGTAAGACCGACCCAAAAGTTAATACGCATTTAAGATTTTGTTTTAACGTAGACAGTCTCCGAAGATTTTTTTATAAAATGGTGTATCTTTTTGTACTTTCTTTTGCCATAGAGGTCTTCCCCATTCCTCACTACACTACATTTGATATATACCACCCTAACATGTTTCACATTATAAACAAAATTTCCCCTTTTGAAACTAGTTACACATAAATAAAGTGAATGTTAGTTCTTTTCAGGAATCTGGAGTAATCGAAGCAGAGATAAAAAGCTATGAAACAGGGGAATTGCTTAAGAAAATTCTAACTGATAGGAAACCAGGACCACCTTGTTTGCCTAAATCGGATCCATTTCAACTCAAAGGATTGAATGCTCCTCTGCCATTACCAACTTGGTTATCTGAAGAGGACCTTAAGTATAACGTTGAAAAATTTAACCAAACGGGCTTCACAGGAGCCTTTAACTATTACCGTGCTTTGGATCTGTAAGTATTCTCAACCACCTAGATATTGGTCCTACGGGATGCATTAGTAAGAAAGTGCTTGTTCATTTATCATAATAAATGAATAGGTACGTTGGATGTTAGCAAGTGGATAGGCCAGGTTGGCCTCTTTGTTTGAGGTTCGGGTTTTTCTACAGCCAATGCTTGGTTTTACATGGGTCCTACTCCTAGAGTTAAATCTATACACGCTTATCTACCCTTGGACTATCCACATAAGCTTTTTTTTTTTTTATTAAAAAAGTTCATCGTAAACAAGTTTTGTAAAAACTTTATTTTGATCGTATGAGCTTTTTCGTTTGGTTTTTACTATTTTCTAAAATTGGTTGTGAATAGATATACAGCTGTAGTTGCGAAGCTTTTATTAAATCCTCAACCAACTATAATATAATCACTTACATAATAAATCATATATATACTTCCTCGGTCCTAATATTATTGTTTACAGACATAAAACACACGGATTAGGAAAACATTAATTACCACTAATTTTATATAATAAAATTACATTTTTGTTCTTACTTTGCATATAATGTTCCATTAAATGCTTAATTGGTTAAGTAATAATAAAAGTTTATTTTGATAAAAATATTATTTATTTTTAAAAGTAGATTATTATTTTAAAACAAACAAACAAAAAAAGATAAGACTATAAATTTAAGACAGAGGGAATAAAAAATATGAATTTGTTGTTCTATATAAAATCATTAAAAAAACTTTATAATAAATTACACATCTTTTCTAGACGTAGCTGCCTACCTAATTGGAAAACAAGGAAGGCGGTTTTCGTTGGTATTTGTTCGTTGGTATTAGCAAAAACAGAGCACAACGTCATTTTGTAATACAGACGAAAATTTTGAGAAAAAACTACAAAATCGATGCTCAATATGAAAATAAAAAGAGACTAAAGGCGTAAATTGTTTCGCACCAAATGGACGATCCGCATAATTTAATGGAGATACTTTACTATTTTCAAAATTGAAAAATTAATAGTTAGGTGTCTTAATTTTTTTAACAAGATCTTCATTTATGATCATTGCTTTGGTAGTGTAATTAATTGGATATATATGTTAGTTGTTAGTTAGATAACTGAGACTACTTGCTGGCTAATAACTTTAGAGGCCATGCTTGATCTTCTAGATTAGTTGCTGTTTTCATGCATGGGGCCCAATGGCTATTGACCAACGTTCAACTAGTTGAATTTTTTTTTAATTTAATCGCATGTTTATCTTGAGTTGAGGATCACAATTAATAGGAGCTTGGAGCAATGCCGACTTTTCCTTAACTATTATTAAATACATTCATCAAATTTAAATAATTTATTTTAAATCCCTTTTTACAACGTATATATCTTTCTCTTATATTTTTAACTTTTAGAACATAGAATTTATTCATAATCCTAATAATATTTTATTTATTAGAAAGCTACCTTTTCTGTTTGGGTAAGCCGAAATTTTGCGAAAAAACATACTGTGTAGTGAACATATTTAGACGTTTTACCGTTTTACTTTGTTAAGTTAATTGGTTTTGATTTGGCAAAAAAATTAATGAATTTCTTTCTTGTGCATGCTCTAATAGGTTGGTTTGAGGGTCACATTAACATAAATCATGCTCTTTTATGGTATCCAATTAGGGTTTGACTAAAGAATCCCAGACCATACTTCACCCAATTGGAAAATAATTAACTGTTGACTAGTTTCACACGTATGTTGCTCTATGCGCTAACTTTTCTGTTTTGTACAAAGGAATTGGGAGCTTACTGCAGCATGGAGTGGAGTACAAGTGAATGTACCAGTGATATACGTAGTAGGGGATGAAGATATGGTGTACACAACACCAGGGTTAAAAGAGTACGTTCATGGTGGTGGATTCAAGAAAGACGTGCCATTGCTCGAAGAAGTTGTGGTAATGGAAGGCGTGGGTCACTTTCTGAACCAGGAAAAGCCTCAGGAATCTACTGACATCATTTATGATTTCATTAAGAAGTTCTAACCATCAACCACTAATACAACTGTTTTAATAACTTCCATATATATGTATGGTTGGGAATGAAGTTGATGGTTCTCCAAAATTTGTTAGTTAAATCCTTAATCACATAGGTGTGTACCCATTAGCAATAACTTCATTAAATAATTAAAGTTGCTTGTATTAGCAAGTTTCGTGAACGTAATTGTATCTCCTTCGCTTGATAATTTGTTTTATTTATTTATTTCATCTCATTATTATGAAAGCCCCCTTCTTAATTGACGGCTAGCTATAACAACATGGTCATTCTCAATCAATGAGAGATCCACTCTTGCATGTGTTCCGAATTGACAAATATTTTTTAAGCCAGCAACATCTTGATGAGGATGCCAATTTCTTGATCTTAGAACCTGCAAGACATCAATTCCGTCTCATCTTTTGTAAACTTTATCTGCAAGAAAGTCAATGGAAGAGTTGACACGTTTGCTTTGGCCATTTTTTTAAATTATAGTTCTAGATAGGTTGATTGCAAAGATGTTGTCAGGAAGCATCCTAGGCCGTTCAAATGGGGTACAAATTCTTACACTCAGTCTTGAATATGCTGGATGTTACAAGCATATTTGGTGATTCTCATGTTGACTTGTATAGTTCATTTATGGGAGATTGACGAAGAGATTCTAGGAACTTGTTGATCAGACAAAACCCACATGATATATTATCCCTTACATGAGTAATTTACTTTAAAGTCGCACAATTTTGTTAAATGTGGGATCCATTATTTTTACACATTTATAGTTTCGGAAAATTAATGTTTTGTTGAACTTCAAACAATACAATTAAACAATCAAATAATGAAGGGACGTAACTAAAGTAACTTATATAAACAGCTTTATTAACAAAAGAACTACATTTTTCCAAGGTTTTGTGTGTTGTAGAGTAGGTATGAGTTAGGTCCAAGGTTTTTAATAACGTAAGGCGTGACTTGGCGGCAATATTAACCTTAAGCTTTTTTGAGTCGTGGCGAACCACGTTGTATTTAAAGCATGAATTACAGCATCAATTTTATATATAATTAATAATGTTATATGTATTTTCTACTATTATTCATTTTTTATATACATATATAACTTAAGTCGACATTTTATCAAACCTTAGCAGCAATCACAAGCCTTGGAACCACAACACGTCATGACGGACCCATGGCGAGATTTTTAGAACATTGGTTAGGTGTAAAGTTATATATGAATATAGTATGAGTACAGTTTGAACTTTCATAGTCAATTTCGGACAAACATAGTGTATTACCTATTTTTCATAACAAGTATTATTATGATAGATGTAAAGTTGTAAACCGTTGATCGAACAATGGAGATAATACATGACATATTGCTAAATAAAATGCGTTATAAGTTGTTAAAAATACTCTAACTATGGAACGTCAATATACTTTGAGAAATTGGCGCACAAGTTAGAGAAACGTGGCGCAAAGGATTGTACATTGCTATAATTTAAAAGTGTTAACATGGATTGCGACGTCAGGTTGAGGGTTTTCGCGACTTGATGATCTATCTTGGTGTTGAACATGTGTAATGAGAGAGAGACACATGGCAAAAGGAGAGTGGCATATGGTAAGCTCTGGCATACATGTAAGCATCATAAGGCGACCCAATACATGTTATGCCTCGAAGTCGCTGAATACAGTCACTACAAAATGGAGATTCAAAGTCTTTCGTTCAGTCCATTTGACGAAACGCGTACCAAAGTTTATAAGAGATTGTTTATAGTGGGAAAAGATAAATCACGATGTGAGCATATGAGGGTACGATTACTAAGTGAATAAAGGTATCGTCTTCTCTCGTTATTACATAAGTATATTTGTGTAGCTTGATTACGATAAGATTGTTAAAACCCAAAATAGATATTAGTGTTTACAATAAAGAGCTATTATGAACATAGTGATAAGCCATTAAATGTAGTTATGTAACTAAGTATTATGTATTAAATAGAAGTATATAGTGAAACACATAAGAGTTATATCATGGGTTGTAATAATCAAGAATTATATGTAATTTGAGAATACATGGTACGAGGGCTATCAAGGAACACCTAGAGCTTGAAATCTTATACATCTAGTATATTCCATGTGAGTAAACTTACATTTACTGGATAATTGATGTCTAGATATATGATATTTAATTTGTATTGTAACACCCATATTCTTATGTATGAATCTTTAGAGTATAAATTTTTCATTTTTTTCATTTTAGTGTCCTATGTTGAGCATAGGATAGTCTCATACTCTCAGTGGTGGAGCTTGAATAATTAATTTGGGGGGAGAAGGTGGCGAAAATCTTACAAACTAAAATCAATGTTCTTACACATAAAAAACAAAATTTATATTAGCAATAAAACACCATACTACTTAAAATTATTGTTCTTACACATAAAGAATCAAACATTTTTTTAGCGACTAAACACCAAAAAAAACCTAGAAGAAAAACTACAACTAAGCCGACGACCTTTAAGGTCTTTATACTCATCAATTACTGGCTTTGAATCAATGTTTTCAACAATTTCTTTTTCTATGTTAAACACTAAGCTGTTTTCGAGAAATTTATCTAACATCTTATTACGAAGGCGATTCTTGAATATTTTCATTGCTGAAAATCCCCTCTCTATTGTTGTAGTAGAAATTGGAAGTGTTAACATTAACAAACCACTCTATCAAGAAAATAATACTTCTCACGTTTCTAAGTTGCACAAGAACCTTGCAGAGGTCAATAATAGTTGATACACTACTTACCCTGGGATTCTTTGTCATATCGATATAAAAAATCTCTGATTGATATCATAATTGAATTCTCTCTTGCTCCATAAAATCATCAGGATAATACATATTAACAATATGACAAATCTGACCAATGTTAATCACTTTAGGGTCTTCTTTTGAAACTAAAGTAGAACTAAAACTTAACAACTCCATCACCTGATTATTGAATCTTTATTCAACTCATGTAATTGTTTGTCCAAGGTGGACATAAACAAATATACTTGGTAAAAATGTTCAAACGTAACATGATTATCTTTTATTTGAGGTCGATATCGAGTAGAAGTATATGAAGCTTTCATATCCGACATATCTACTTGATGTTTCTCACTTACATGTGCAAGAAAAGAACCACATCCGTTGTTCCTAAAATCATTTAGACTCTTCTTTGTTGCTGAAACTAACTCCATGGCATTAAGAATATCTTGGGATTTCTTTTGTAGAGCATGAGAAATATATAAGTTTTTCCCATTACTTCTTTCACCAAGTGAAGAATAAACATAGACTCAAATGATTTAATTTAACAATAAGCAGCATCAACATCTTTGTGTTGAGAATAAGTAGCACATACATCATGAATTATTCCACGGAGAACAACACGAGTACAATCAAACATGTTAAGTAAACTTCAAACATAACGAAAATAATAACCCCAACGTGCATCACCAACTCTTCTTAATGTCCCAAATTGATTAAATCCATTACCTTATTCGATTTCACCAAGTTCCAATAAATGTTCAATTTCAAATACCTTTTCCTTTTGGAACTTATCAAGACGCTTACTGGAAGCACAAACTACATTAGATGTAAAAGTTAAGTTTTTAAATACTTGATGTGTAGTAATAACTTCCCTTGAAGTAGCCACCAGTGCTAGTTGTAATGTGTAAGCAAAATAGTGAACATAATACACATACAGACAATCCTTAAGAATATGTGCATGTAATCCATTCCATTCGCCTCTCATATTACTAGCACCATCATAACCTTGGCCATGGATTTTACTAACATCAAATTGATAGTGTAAAATTTGTTTCCACATATTTGTTTTCAAGGTTAATGATAAGGTATCCCTAACATGAACAAAATCCAAGAACCTTTCCGTATGATCTCTTATACACCAACAAATCTCAAAACTATGGCCATTTGCTCTTTTTAGACTCATTTTGTGACTCATCAAACATGCCACAAAAGTATGAATCCCCCACTTCACTACGAATATGCTTCCGAACTTTATTTTCAATAACACTAAGAATTTATTTTTCAATATCTCCAGAAGTGTACTTTGAATTATAAGGACCTTTCTCTAATATAACACTTTCAACTTCATTATAAAATGCTAGAAGTTTTAGGAGTTGAAGAAAATTACCTCATTTTTTTGAATTAGGACTTTCATCATATCCTTGTAATGCACAAGCTTGGAATATCAACCAATGAAATGTGTCAATTGAATCTTTTAATCGTAAACATTTATTAAATATTTATGTTTTAGTTTGCTTCACTATGATATTTTTAATGTGTGTTGCATGGTTCATCAAATTTTCAATGAATGCAACAAGATTTCTATGTGAGCAACCAATGTTCTCCAAGAATGCACAATTTTTCCCCATCATTAACTTTTTTCCAACTGTTAAATCCTTCAACGGTAAATTCATCGTAACCATGGCACACACTTGGTTTATCATTAAATATATAACAAATAAAATAATAAGAAGCATGTATTGGTGGATAATACTCTAACCAATTAAGAAAAATGTTGAACCAAGAATATTGGAATCTACGAGGATGTTTCTTTGAACCTTTAGCATGATATTCTTGAAGACGTATTTGGAAAGGACCTAAAGTCATATAAGCTCATCTTAATTGTTCCCATAAATTAACTGGCCAATCCCACATTTGTTTTCGCTTAGCATGATCTCTTTCTAGATGCTCAAGATCCACTTCATTAGGATTTCTTTGTCTAGCTTCAGATATATCATTTTCTTGTTGATTGTCATGTTCTTGCGGGTGCGGCTCGGTTGATGAAGCTTTGTGATGATTATTCTCTTGATTTTCATTATGAGTTTATTCATCGTCAACCTTTCTTTTGAAAAAGTAATATATCGGTTTCATCTTTCCCATGAAATTTTATGATTTGTATGATTATATCTATAAAAATTAAAATTGTAATCAAAAGCTCATGAACCAATAAGCCAAATTCCGCAACAATTTATCTAAGAACACAATACTCTTAACCTAAATTATACAATATTCATCTATCAAGACCAAAAATTCTGCAATATTCATCTATCATGACCAAAATTTTGTAACGATTTTATCTAACAATGCTCCTAAATTCTACAAAACTTATCTAACAATATATCTAACAATCTGAAATCAATTATGATTTATGAGGTAATGAGAACACAGTTACACATATGACATCATCGTAGTCACAGAACACTGATTCATTGAACATGTTCTACGTAACTATATTCTACAAGATAACATGAAAAGAGAGATTTAGAGAAATAGAGAGAATCAGAGAACTGAGAGTATGAGAAGTAATAAAACAAACATGATTGCATATTGATGAGTGATTACAGTGGGGAAACTAGAGAGGAGTGGTTCACTTATCAACGATTTAGTAAGCAGGAAGGACTGACGGGTAGACAAGGGAAGGGGCGATCAACATGCAACGTCCATAACACACATGTAATGATCCGATTTTCATTTTTTTGGAGTTGTAGACTTTAGTTCAGACTCTTGGAGAGTACAAGGGGGTCGTAGCCCAAGTTTCAAAAATCTACGCCTAATCTCCATAAAAATAATTAGGCTATTTACACTTCTAATAAATAACACTACAAACAAAATGTCATTTAGTGGCACATGTTTTTAATGACATCTTTTTTATGCCACTATAGTAAGTTTTTAGTGACATATTTTATGTGCCACCATAAAATTAATAGATTTAATGGCAGTTATAAATTTATGTCACTAATATTAATATTTATTAGTGGCATAAATATGTAAAATGCTGCTAAAAACTATTTTTCGTGTCATTTTTTATATACCATTAAAAGTTTATTATGTGATTTGACCGACTTTTTTTTGTGCCACTAAAAAATTGAATTTCTGCTTCTTAATCAATGGCATTCCAATGCTTACAGCATCATACCAACATCATAAACTTAATTTGATTTTTCCACATTTTTAATTATATCAATCAAAGTAAATCAAAATTTTAACTTCTCACCTACTTTCCCCTAAATTTCATTTTTGAACTTATTTTTCCAGTCTGAGGGGGTGTTTGGCTTAGCTTTTCAAGTCCAAAAGTCCTTTTTGAAAAAGAAAAAAAAAGCAAAAGATGTTTGGTAAAGCTGGGTTTAAAAGTTACTTTTAGAGTTTTTATACAAGGAAAATCAACTTTTTGGAAAACTCAGGAAATCCTGACTTTTTGTAACTTTTCCAAAAAGAACTTTTGGCTTTTAGAAGCTAAGCCAAACACCCTGAGTATGGCTCTAATTTGAGTATGACCCTAATTTTCAATTTCAAAATTATAAGTCTTCGATCGATTTAAGTATGTCATTATTAGTAATCGATCGTGTTAACGCGAAGAAAAAACCCGTTGTCTGCTGATTTCATCATATCAACGATGGATATCGATAATGGTTGTTCAAGAGGAAGTGAAAGAAAGGGATTGAAATCGACGATAGTAGTTTGCTGAGAGTAGTTTTCGAAGAGTGGCAATATCATGAATGTATAATAAGGAGATGAATGATGGCGTGTTGCTGGATTCTCCGCTAGCACTAGTGGATTCTGATGAACGGCAACATGCATATTAGGTTAATTTTCGAGGCGTGCATTTATTCATATCAATCTTGTAATAACAACACTAGGTTGTTATTGCTTAAGAAATAATAGCCAACTGTAGATTCTGATGAACGTCAACCATATCTTCTAATGTTTTTGTATTGTGTAGAGTATATGTAACAGTTGTGCTAACTGTTTGACGAAATGCCTCAAAGAAGAAACAATAGTATTTGCTGAATTACAAGCTATCAGAAATGATGTATATATATATATATATATATATATATATATATATATATATATATATATATATATATATCATTATTTCTTTTTCAGGACATTATTCCTGTATAACCTGATGGGTTTTAGCCATAAGAACTTTCCTATGTGCGCATGCAAAACCCTAATGCTTGGATCTAGGCTTTCTAATTAAACATGCTTTGAATCTAAGACTTCTAATGACTAATTAGGTATAAGAACAATACAAAACCAGGTCTAGAAGCATACCTTTGAATCTCTTGTTTGATCTTGTTGTCTTGGAGCTCTAGAGTCACAATTGTCACTCCTCTAATGGCTTACAAACACCAAATAGCAAAGAGGATGATTTGAGAGAGAGAGAGGCTAGGAGGAAATCGGACAGGGGTTCTCTATTCTGAATGAGGTGCCAATTTCCCTAAGCCATGGGGTCTATTTATACTTATAGACTCCTTAAGGGTTACAACTTAAACCCTAGTTGGATAATCTTCTCTTAAAGCAATCCATATCCTTACCATAGATAGCCTTGGACGATTTTGAGCTATCCTTAGCTCTAGAATTCGTCCAACCCCTATCCAATAAAGATTTACAGTCTAAAGTGTAACTATCAAACAATTGACAGTTTATACCCTCTTATTTAATTAATCTCTTTAAGTCACCAAATTAATACCAATTAATTTATGACTTATATTAATCAAATAACAATATTATTATTCTTTATATTATTCTCATAATATATTAATAATATTTATTCTCTCTTAATAAATCATCCTATCAAGTTGCTATGGTGAAGGCAACCCAAAAGGACCATGCACAATCGGGTCAAATACTTGCCTAATATAGTTGCAGCCTTAGACACTATTCCAACATTACCATGGTATCTGGAAAGAATAGTCAATTGTGTGATAGGTTAAGTTGGTGTGAGGAGCATATAAACTGAACTTTGGTAGTAGAACTGTAGACATGTAGTTAGAAAATTGAACCGATAAAAAACATTTCATGTTGGAACTCGAAGAAAACTTACAAATTATCAACTGATATTAATCTTATTTTCTAATAAATTGTTGCTTGAGTGAATTTGATGTGTTCTGGGCACGATGCATTTACTCCGGGTTTGTTGTGATGCCTCCAAGATCTCAATCAGACTTTGTTCGGGATAAAAAGATCGCATTTTCACAAATAAGCATGTCATTCTTAGACCATGGTGCATCTGATCTCATTGTGTCATTACATACTTATATTAACCAGGGTTGCCATGTCTATATTGTTGTTCCAGTCATGTTGCAGTCACCTGGTCACACAAGGATGATCCTCAAACTATTGACCACTCTATCCTTGGCTGCCTTGCTAACCTATATTCAATGCATAAGGAAAGTTCTATGTTCTTAAAGCTTGAAGTGTGTAACGCCCGCAAATCCGGGTTAGTCAATTTAGAGACAATAAGTGTCGAAAATAACTTTTCGGCAAAAGATTATTTATAATAAATAGTCTTAACCAAGTTGTAGAATATGTCTCAAGGTTTCCGTACATATAAAGAACGCCGAAATCCGAGTTATAATGAAGAAGTTATGGCCCGTTGAAGTTTTACGGCAAAACCGGCACGGCACCGGGAGAAGTAAATAGTGAATTTACGATGGAGGACTTTTTAGCCTTGGTTATCTAAACGAAAGTTGTAGAATATGTTAAACCGAGAAAATCCATAAAAAGAACACCCAAATCTTACTTCGTATGAAGAAGTTATGATTTTTCTAAGATTCGACCTAGCAGTGCACGGCCCGAAACTCAAATTTTAGATCGAGCGGTTTTTGGCTTACACGACCTCAATGAGAGTTTAAGATCTCATTAATAAGAACTCAACGGTAAAAAGACAGACGGCAACGGAGTTCGTATGAAGAAGTTACGAATTTTTCGCAGGCATTTAATAGTCTAATCTCCTACTGTTAAATTTAAGATCGGTCAAGAATTAGCCGACTAAGTATTATATATAAATTACGTGCTATGTGTGCATATTATCTGAATACTTTCTATCTATGCTGGATGAACATTTTTATACATGTTTTCAATGATTTAAACTGTATATGTATTTTATATCTACGAAAATGTTGGGGTAAAACATGGATAGATGTGTTAGTTGCTGTGTGATAAAATGAAATAATGAGAGGCCTCGTTATAGATGTTATTGATGATCCAGTCATCTAGCGGAGTATAGATTACGACCACGGACTATTCTAGACAGTCCAATGGAACACTAGCAGGCTCGCAACCTGTAGGTATTTATTTGAACTATGTGCTCACTAGATGTACTCCATCCCCCACATGGTTGCCTTAAGGACATTTATTGCTGAGGAATCCCCGTAGCAGTAGTGTCCATCCCGATGATAGTCCTTAGACTAGGTCCCTTGCGTTAGATGTTTTAGGGACGTAAAATGAGGATAATGGGAACGGGCAATCGGGTTTGTTTGGTTTGATAAAGTTAATAAACTTATTTATTGTGGGTTGAAAATCCTATGTGCTCACCAGGCTCCCAAGCCTGACCCACTCAGTTTCTTGTATTACAGGTAGTGGCGCATGAGCATAGATGCGATGTCTTCGGATGAGAGATTAATGGATTTTAGGCCTGTAAATACGGAATAATGTAGTAAGGCCTATATTGTATTGTTTATGCTTATGACCTGTATCGAACATGATATCCCCAGTCTTTTTTATGAAATACATTTCTACGGAAATGCTTTTGATAAATCTTTATCATATATTGTTTTGGGACAAATTCTGCAACACTTTTATTTAAAATATTACTCTGATTTTTAAACAAAACATAAACAAAATCGGTCTTTTCTGGCCATGAAAATTGGGATGTCACAAAGTGTTCGATGAATATTTTTCTTTTTTATAATTTCACCTTAAACGTAAAGGATTTGAGTACGTATGTTAGATCAAATTCTCTTTTTAGTTTTTATTAGAAAGGCCTTTGTTTTAATTTATAATAATTTTGTTCTGCAACCAAGGATTCTAAATATGTAGGCCATAAGCATGAAAGAAAAAAAAAGTAAGGATGAAATTTATTTAAAAGCTTTTTAGTTTGTTTGTTACTTTGTTTTGATGTATGTACTTTTTCCCAGTATCATAATATGTTTTTATCTCCATTCTATGATGCTTAGTTTTATTTTCATTTACACATTGATTATTTTCTTCCATTCCATATAGTTTTTCTATATATTTAAGGTTCTGTTGAAAAAGATATGCCTTGACTGTGAACTATGAGAACAAGGACCTTTTACTTTTAATCATCACAATCTTTTCATGATTTTGTTTTTGAGGGTATTAACTATCATAAAATTAATTTATTATTTATTTATTTTATGTTCTTTTTAATTTCCTTTTGTGTTTTACACAGACCCATATGGTGATATCGTATGTCTCCTGTGATTATGATTTTAATCATATATACAAACTAATCTACCCTCTCTGTTTGTAGATGGAGCTTATCTCTAAAATGTGAAATCCAGAGCATAAAGATTCATGGGTTGAAATGGTAATTAAATAAAATTTCATCATTCTTTATTATTTTCCATTGTCATAGTTTACATTTTAATTTATATACATTGACCCTAAATTCCAACATATATTTATTAGAAATGAATTAAGATTAGACTTTTTTGTAAAGTTTTAGCCAAAAAAGTTGTAATGTCATTGGCATGATTGTTTAGATTTACTTATTTGCATAGCAGAAATCATTAAAAAAGGCAATGACATGTTCTTTTGTGAAGAGGTATCTTGCTGTTACAGGTAGTTTGTCAATTTGCCTTATATCTATAAATTATATATTTGATTTCTAATAGCCAATTTATATGGTATTAGTGCTTTAATCTTGCTTGACAGTAAAATATCAGACATGGTCACTGTTTGACTGCAAAGTTATAGAAATTTTCTGACTGTAAAATTACAGAAATGATCACTGTATGACTATAGAGTTACAAAATGGCCCATTTGTATACTTTGCATATATGGTGTCTTAATACATACTTTTTTAGCCTTTAATTGATGTTTATCTAATGTATTTTACTATTTTTATAATTAGGTGCTCGAAAGAAGGCACGAGGTCAAAACACTAAGACTTGGAAGACGACTAGTTCCCAAAAATTAATAGTGACAATCTTTTTGAAAGTTTGTTTTCTTATGTAGGCTTCTCTACAAGCCATTCAAGTGACTCTACAAGTACCAAAGGATTTAATGATATTTCGAATGTGCTGGAATGGCATACTACAAACATGTATGAAGTTATTAGCAATATGAAAATATAGGTACATACATCATCTACCATTTGATTGTCTTTTTTTTTCTCATTTACCCTATGTTGTAGTAGTGCTAACTGATGTTTTCATTAATTTATTATAGATCCACCAAATATCGTCTTCTGAAAGTCATCAAACAATGGTAATCATTTTTATCTTTTTCATTCTACTGTTGTTCTTATATACATACTTGATTTGTGTTCAACGTTTAATTATTTACTTTCTTAAATATATATTATTTAAGTGTATTTTAAGTTATCTTTATTTGTGTATCTGACAGGGATTATTAGTATTTATTCATTATGAGGTTTTTCAAGATAACATGAAGTTTGGTGAAGAAGTTCAAAGACAATTAAGTTTAAAGTTTTTTTTTCTTTTGTTTAGATATTTTACTTTTAGCATCTATGTGTTTCGGCATTTATACTTGTTTGACATTGATGAAAAACAGTTGATTTTTTATTATTTTTGATGGTTTATAATTGTAATTAGCCTTTTTATATGATATAATATCTAAAAAATGTGTCACTATTAGTAGTGTAATTCTAGAATTGCATGAGTATTAATGTCATAAATTATGGTTTTTTTTCTTCTAGAATTGCATGAATATTAATGTCATAAATTATGGTTTTCTTCTTTTTTGTTTTTTTGTTTTTTTTTTGTTTTTGTTTTTGTTTTTTTAGTATTGTGGCAATTGAAAAAGTGCCACTAAAAGTAACATAAATTACAATTTCGAAATGATATTTACCGGCACAAAATATATGCCACAAAAAAACTAATTTTCTTTTGTGGCAATTAAAGAAGTGCCACTAAAGCCCTAAAAGGCTGCAGCGTCAAAACGGAAAATTGCCACTAAAGGGTTTTAGTGGGAGCGCTTCTAGTGACACTTTTTATTTATGCCACTGATTCTCTCGACATCCTTTAGTGGCACTTTTTGTGTTTTTAATGACACTTTTTGTGTGCCACTAAATGTCACTCCTTTTGTAGTGTAAATAAAGGGGGAATAACCCCTATTGGCCCTGCACCCATGCCGATGTTGAGCGTCGGTGATTGACCACATGCAAGGGTCCAATGCCCTACGTTGAGCGTAGAGTGAATTATGATGAGCATATATGCGCAACACCAAAACCCTAATTTTCGGGTTGTGAGCCCTATTTAAAGGTTCAAACTCCTTTAGGACCTCTTCATGCGAAACCTCCACCCTCTTATTTAGTTATCTCTAAACCTAGCCACCATGTGTGAGATCTGAAGACTAAGAGTGTTCTTGTGTACATCTTTGAAGGAAGAGCTTGTTGGGGAAGCACTTGGGAGCTTCAACCTTTATAGATCAAGACTTTGCACCTCACAATCGACCTGTATAAGGTATAAAGTTATCATTTTTGCGCTCTTTCATGCTAGATCTAGTTTAATCATTCATGCTAGATCTAGTTTCATCATGGATTTATATACTTTTTGTCGCATAATCTTCGTCTTTAAAACTAGTAGCTACTCCAGACCATTTGGATGCTATTACCTTATGTTTTAGGGGTTTTTAAGTCATAAAAATGATATATTGGTCACTCTTATCCATCCATGCATGAGTTCTTGATCAAAACTTGGTATTAAGGACTTAGGGTTTGGTCTTATGCTCTTTTTAGCCATGCAAATGGGTAATGTCAGGCACTTTACCCATTACGAAATTCTGTGGGTTCAGATCTAAGAAGTGGATGGTTAGTCCTTGTGTATTAAGAGCTTAACAGAAAGTTGGTGAATCAGGCAAGCTACGGAGAATGTAACTTTCTCTACGCTTAGTGTAGCATGGTTTTCCCCTATTTCCCATCTTAAGGTCAACACTGAACGTAGAACAAGGTGTTACATTGGACGTAGCATCAGGAGGTTAACTTTTGACAAGTGAACTTTTGTTCAAATGGAGCGGTTTTGGTCTTGGAAGGGGAAAATAGTGTTTTTCCCAAACAAGGGTTAACTATGAACCAAGATCCTTTGTGTAATGCTCAAGTTGCCAGGTACTTCCTTTTATTGCTTATTTGTGTAATAATATTACATTTTTGGGAGGAGGGTCGTACGTTGGGCGTTCATAGTGTACGTACGACGTACAAAGGTGAGGCGCGAAGTGGGGGAAGCCCTTGTGTGCGTCTTCAGCTAATCTCAAGCATTTTTTGTGATACTTGGTGATTTTGAAGAAGTAGTTTGAAGGAGTAAGAACGTGAAGAGGACTTGTAGATCCATAAGTTTGGCATCATTTTTGACTCATTTGAGGTATAAAACTTTAACCTTTACCATTTCATGCTTAAATCTAGTTTTGGGGTGCTTTATGTTGCATTTTGGCTCCATAGTTCAGGTTTCTTGAGTTTTAGAAGTTCCAGTCCGTATGAGCTGTCCTTTTAGGCTCTTGGAAGTGTTTGGAGCCACAAAAATCGGGATGGTTTAGCCTTAACCTTGCAAGTGTTAGATGGTTGCAAAGTGTGTTTATGGACTTAAATCGTGTCTTAATCCCCATCCGTACATGTAAAACATAAAGTTTATAACTTTATGGTTTAGGACATCTTTAAGGGCATGGATCTATGTTCTGGATGTTAGGACTTAATTGATTAAGTGACAATGAAGCTTCTAAGGTGGCTGGCCAGTACGCTGGGCATACCCCTGGTACGCTGTGCGTACTAGGTCAACTTCCCATAACTGGTCAAGGCCAGCATATACTGGGTGTACGTGCCAAGTACGACACACGTACGCATGCAGTGGGTCAAATGTGGTTTTTGGGGCCTTAGGACTTTAGGCCTGAATTTTTTGGTCCTCAAGCCAACCTGTGGATTAAGGCCTCTGGGCCTAGGCCTAGTATTTATGGTATTAGGACTTAAGTCTTAGTTGGATAGACTTGGACATTTTAATTTGAAAGCTGGTCCTTGGAAGGAAGAGGCACAATACGATGTGGATAGGTTTAGATCCAATGTCTAATTAGGAGGTTTGTTGTGCTATAGGGAGAGGAGTTTCGAGTCATCCAAGGAGTACGATTTGACATTCGCAGTTGAGATGAGTCTCCCTTCATGAATGTTACGGGTCGAAGGCACCAAGGTCGGACGTTTATTTATTATATTGTATGATGGTTGTCTGCGTGGTAATTATCATGGTTAATGTATTGCTTCATGGTTATCTGATTTATGTATGTTATTATGTGGTAGTGGCAGGGGCGAAATAGACCCCGTAACTGGTTGAAATAAAACGGATGGTAGGTCGGGCACCCATATATGCCTGGCAGGGTAGGTCAGACACTCAGATATGCCTGACAGGGTAGGTCAAGCACCCAAATATGCTCGGTAGGGTAGGTGGGGCACCCAGATATTCCTGACAGTATGTTTGTGTTATATGTAGTATGGTGGGGGAAATTCACTTGCTTTGTGCTTACTGTTTTAGTTTGTGTTTCAGGTACTTACAACTCAAATGGGAAGGGGATGGCTTGATCGCGACACATCACACTATGATTTATGCAATAGGGATTTTGGGACTTTCGCTCTAATAAAGTTTTTCCACGAATTGTCTTGATTATACACTATAACTATTTTATGTTTTTGTGATCTTGGAATCAATGTTTTTTTATGTTTGTGATTTGGTAAACTTAAAATGAAATTTTCGAGTCACATTTTTTGGGATGTTACTAATTGGTATCAGAGCCTTGGTCTGAGGGATTTAGACATACTCTTGGGTGTGTTTGAATTCAAACCGAGGGTTTGAGAGATTTTCATAAGAAAAATATATTTTCTAAAAATTAAAGACTTTAACAAAAGACAAAATGTGTGATGCGTGTAATCGACCGGGATGAAGTAAATATTCCCCAAGACACCCATACTTATAATCTGCTATGAATTGATTATGAGTATGTGATCTGCAAGCTAGTTAGGACTAAGGACCTGCTCAAAATTTTCATGATAAGATGCTAGGAGAGAAGTGATTTAACGCATGCTATAGGAACTTGTAGGTTTGCATGCTAGTACTGATTCATTTATGATAGAATGGCCTGATTAGGGTATGGTTGCTTCTTGTTACTGTTGGATTAGTGTCTAAGGCTGTAACTATATTTGGTAAGTAATTGACCCGATTGTGCATGGTCCTTTTGGGTTGCCTTCACCATAGCAACTTGACAGGGTGATTTTGAGAGAAAAGATATTATTATTAATGTATTATAAGAATAATATGTTAGAGAAATAATAATATTATTTGATTAATATAAGTCATAAATTAATTAGGAATTAATTTGGTGACTTAAAGAGATTAAATGAATAAAGGGGCATAAACTGTCAAATGTGTGAAAGTTGTATTTTGAGCTGATAACCCTTATGGATATGGGTTGGATGATTTTAGGGATGTGGATCACCTAGAAATCGTCCAAGGCCTATCAAGAAGGGATATTGGATTGCTTTGAGGCTAAGTTATTCAATTAGGTTTTTAAGGTGAAACCCTAGAAGCTCACAAGTATAAATAGACCCTTGGGGTTGTGGAAATCGGCACCCTTGTTATTGGAGTAACCCTAGAGTTGATTTCCCTCTTCCTCATCTCTCTCAAACCATCTCCTTGCTAGTTGGTGTTTGTAAGCCATTAGAGGAGTGACATTTGTGACTCTAAGCTCCAAGAAGGAGAAGGTTTCAAGCAAGTAACTCAAGGTATTATTCTAGATCTGTTTTCATATGATTTTGTTGTTAGTTTACATTAGATCAAGCCATGAAAGTCTTGGAAATATTGCATGTTCAATTAGAGAAACCTAGATCAAAGCTATAGGGTTGTATGTGCACATAGGGAAGGTTCTTATGTCCAAAACCCATCAGTGGTATCAGAGGCATGATTGGTTTCAATTGAATGTGATGCTTAACTGTTTTGCTTGCTGGAAATCGTTTATCTTCACCTCTGTTCGACCCAACTCGGCGTGTCAGTATTTGGACTTGGCGAGTTGGCCCTACTCAGCGAGTCCAAAGCTTGACTCGGCGAGTCCGAGCGTCAGACAGAGGATAATTCAGGATTTTATTGCTGTTTTGTCTTGGATTGATACCTAAATCGTTTTATTATGTAAAAATCCGAATTTTAACTTAATTTAATGACTATCCTTGACATAAATATAGATAATTTCAAATCTTTTAAATATTGATCATTTATGTGATAAATATGGACTATTTAAGATTATTTGGTAATTATCTAATGACTAAAATTGGATTAGGTCAAATATAGATAATTATGAAATTAATTGTTTAATTTGAATTATTTGTTATTTGATCCCTATTGTTTTGAAAAGTTCAATTTCTATCCCGAAGTTTTGAAATTTGAATTTTGTGATTAATAGTTTAATTTAGAAGAATTTAAATTTCAACCCCTTGAGTTTTACAAGTTTAAAATTCAACCCTATAGTATTATATTATTAAAGGCTTAATATATATATATATATATATATATATATATATATATATATATATATATATATATATATATATATATATATATATATATATATATATATAAGTAAAATGAAAATGCTAGTCTTACCGTTAGTAGGCCTCATTCACGAAGGCGGTCTATAAGGTGGGTATAAGGTTGCTGCCTATAAAATGGCATTTTAATAGGTGTACACTCACACCCACCGCTTGCTTGACCGGTGGAGGGTCGTTAGCCGAACGGGTAGGATAGGGCAACTCTCTCTCCTCATTAATAAGTATAATGAATCTATAAAGTAACTAAACCTTTTTTCAAATTCCCAATCCTAGTTACTTTAGGCAAAAGTGAATTGATGCAATCCCATGAAATTGCACTTTGCACCCTTGCTAAGAAGTTAGTGGAGCGTGTGTGGTTTACCGACACACTAATTGGTTCTAAGCAAAGGTGTCAAAGGGTGACTCATTGTTTATCATAGTTCGATGGAGCGTGTGTGGTTTACCGGCACATCGAATAGATGATTGTAACAATGAAGGCACCGTGTAGATTTGCATGGTAATTCACACCCACTTTGTGATCCTCGGAATCCCAGTCACAAACGAGAGGGGCATATCGAGATTTAAACATGCCATTGAAAGGTTCAATGAATCTTAAAGAAAGCTAGGAATTCTCAATGTGTTTAAAACTTAAAGATATGTTTTCAAGGTGAAGAATTAGTGAATCGTCATTCACTTACCTCAAATTATTTGCATGTTGGATTACAGCAACCCTTTTCTAATATCTAGATAATGTTATTGGGTCCTAGCCCTAATTTTTCATTTTGAGTGTTTAATTAGGAACTCAATTCTAATCAAACTTTGTCCTTTCTATTTGTAGATGTCGAACGCAAACAACATTGCTGCTAACTCATTCACGTTAATGAGTCTTTGCCAAAAGGTGACCATCGATGGTACGGACTTTAGCGAATGGATAAGATACATTCGCACCATTGTGTTTATATTTACTAGACTTATCCAAGTGGGAGACTATTGGATTAGTGTCTAAGGCTGTAACTATATTTGGTAAGTACTTGACCCGATTGTGCATGGTCCTTTTGGGTTGCCTTCACCATAGCAACTTGACAGGGTGATTTAGAGAGAAGAAATTTTATTATTAATGTATTATAAGAATAATATGTTAGAGAAATAATAATATTATTTGATTAATATAAGTCATAAATTAATTAGGAATTAATTTGGTGACTTAAAGAGATTAATTGAATAAAGGGGCATAAACTGTCAAATGTGTGAAAGTTGTATTTTGAGCTGATAACCCTTATGGATATGGGTTGGACGATTTTCGGGATGTGGATCACCTGGAAATTGTCCAAGGCCTATCAAGAAGGGATATTGGATTGCTTTGAGGATAAGTTATCCAATTAGGGTTTTAAGGTGAAACCCTAGAAGCTCACAAGTATAAATAGACCCTTGGGGTTGTGGAAATCGGCACCCTTGTTATTAGAGTAACCCTAGAGCCGATTTCCCTCTTCCTCATCTCTCTCAAATCATCTCCTTGCTAGTTGGTGTTTGTAAGCCATTAGATGAGTGACATTTGTGACTCTAAGCTCCAAGAAGGAGAAGGTTTCAAGCAAGTAACTCAAGGTGTTATTCTAGATCTGTTTTCATATGATTTTGTTGTTAGTTTACATTAGATCTAGCCATGCAAGTCTTGGAAATATTGCATGTTCAATTAGAGAAACCTAGATCCAAGCTATAGGGTTATATGTGCACATAGGAAGGGTTCCTATGTCCAAAACCCATCAGTTGCTTGGAACCCAAATGTTGCTTGCTTCATGCTTCTAGGAATTCCAACTAAGTTCAGTTAACTAGTGAGCGAATGTGCCAAGTTAAAAGTTATGCAGACCAAATGATTTTAGAAGGTTAGGTTTGGCTCTACTGTGTAGCTCTTGTTTGAGTCCAATCATTGTAAAGTAAGACCTCTCATTCAAAGAATTATATGGTTTTAGTAATATGTAACTGTGTTTGTGCACTAGTTAGAGGAAGTCGTGGGATTCCTTTCGGAAGCTGAGGGCGGTGTGTGGAGAGTGTTGTATCCTAAGGGGGTGTCTAGGAAGAAATTAGGGCCAGAAGCCTTAATTGGTTTCAATTGTATGTTTGCATAGGAAGTGACCTAGAAGATTAAAAAATCCTTGAGGAAAGCACGAATAGATATGGAAGGCAGTATGGGCCCGTACTACTAAAAGTACAAGATCCATACTCGATTCGGGGAGTGTTGCGAGGAAGCCAAGAGAACTTGTAGAATGTGAGACCTCACAATTTGTATTCATGATTCTGATGATTGTACGGTTTGTTTTAGAATGGTGATGACACATCAGGGAGCAGGAGGTTTTGGATCTGGTTCTGGTTCGAGTACGGGTTCCGAGCCATTTGAGGATGGTCTACGGGAGTTCATCGCATCTGAGATTACTAGAAGCATCCCTGATGCGACCCTGGTGATTTTCAGGTTGATCATGGATGGCATTATTGAGCTAATAGAGGATCACCTTAGGGTTTTTAAGAGTGATATGGCACCTAGCTAGTCTGGGATTCGCATGCTCTCCTTCAAGGATTTCAAGGGGTGTGGAGCACCAGACTTGTTTGGGGTGAAAGACACCATGGAAGCTAGACGATGGATAGCAGACATCGAGTCTAATCAGCTAGGGGCGCAAACGAGCCAAGCTAGTCATGAGATACTTAGGATCAGATCCTTAAAAGCTCGACTCGAAACCGATTCTAAACGGGCCCGAGCCGAGCTCGAGCTTAATATTATGCTCGTTTATTAAACGAGCTCGAGCTCAAGCCTATGTCACTAAGCTTTATTAGGCTCACGAGCCTAAACGAGCCTCTATATAAAATAATTTATTATTATTTTTATATATTAAAATAAAAACATATTTTTGGATTAGGGATTTAGGGTATTAGTAAACGATCTTCTTAACGAGCTTGAGCCGAGCTTAAACTTATTTAGGTATGTAAGTCAAAAAACAAGCCGAGCCTCAGCCTGAGCCCGAGTCGAGCTTGTATTATTATTTTCTAGCTCGGGCTAATCTTAGTACAAAAAGCTCGAATCGAGCCGAGCTCGAGCCGAGTCTGACCAGGCTCAGGCTTAGGCTCGGCTCGGCTTATTTGCACCCATATGCTCAGCTAATCAACTTCTACCCTGAGGGGTCGAAGGTTAGATTTGTTCCAGGTTTTTAGAGGGAGCGGGCCAGTGACTGGTGTGAGGAGATTGGTTATGCTTAGGGAGGTCCGACCATGGAGGCGATGACATGTCTGTATTTTGTGACCAGGTTCCAGGTAGAGTTTGCACCAGCAGTGGAGACTCATCGGCTAGCCAGGGAGTTTTTGGACATGATACAAACCACAGAGACTGTGGCAGAGATTTCCACCAAGTTTAGGGAGAGGGCCTTATTGGTGCCCCAATACGCAATTGATGAGGAGATGAAGAAAACCCGGTATCACGATATGTTGAGAGCAGATATCAGAGAGTTTGTTAGCTATTCGGCATACCCTACTCTAGATGATATGATCGCTAGGGAACAAGATCAAGAGATTAATATGAAGCACATTGGGAAGAGGAAGGAAGAGCATTGTCAAAATGTTGGGGTTTTAGCGAAGAAACCCAAGGTTTCAACCCGAGTTCGAAGGGCCAGTAGGGCCAGAGCCGCTGTTCGAAATGTGGCAAACAACATGAGGGAGCTTGTAGGTCAGGGGGCTCAGGCTGCCATAAGTGCGGCAAGACAAGACACTTTAGCAGAGATTGTACTGCCCATACTCCCACCCTTCAGACATCAGACCTGATTTGCTTTCATTGCAATCAGATTGGATACAAGAAGGCCTATTGCACGAGTATAGCATCAGGACCACCAGTGGTGGTGCTAGCTCGAGCGACCCTACAGATCACAGATGTCCGTTAGAGCAAGACACATGCTCGAGTAGTGAGGAGCCGAGCTTTTCAGTTGACCACTGAGGAGGCACGGGCGGCACAAGATGTGGTGACGGGTATGTTTCTTTCCTTTAACTTTTATTATGTCAATTTCGCTACTGATATTTTATGTGTTTTGTTCTAGGATCGATCCATGTGAACAATATTCTTGTTTTGGTATTGTTTGAATCGGGGGCCACACGATCTTTCGTATCTTTTGCGCTCAACAAGAGGTTTACCGGATCTCCGAGTGTGCTAGACTACCCGTTAGAGGTTAAGATTGCAAACGAGCGGTCCATTCGAGCATCCAGGGTCCATTGGGATTGTGTTTTGAGGATGTTAGGTGAGGGTTATGTTATCGAATTGTGTTGAGAGAAAAACTTTGAGAGACACTTGAACAAAACGGTTAGAACAAGTATATAGCCGAATAGTTAATCTCGAAGGATTTGTTAGCTCAACAATAATATTAATAGTTAGAAGTTAGCGAGTTAGATACGGAAAGTAAGGTAATGTAAGTGACAACAATTGTTACATCTAGTATACACGTAAGTTGATTCATAACTTGGAATGCATTCAAACCAATGTTAGTAAGTGAGATCAAACTTAGTGATTAAGTCACAAAGACTTGCTCCGAAGAGTGATTGCAATCTGCTATTTAACAGTAAGAAATATGGTTAAGTAAGAAAGAGATAGAAAGGATAAATCCAGAGAAGATGTATTAGAAAGTTAAGATGCGTATATGATACAAAGAGCATGGTCTCTATTTATAGAGACACAAGAGTTACAATACAAAAGGTTTTCTATGAGTAGCCATGCAAGGTCTACTGGACAACAGAAATAAAAGAGATAAGACAATACAGACTGATTACAAAAACAAGACTATTGATCCTTGGACTTCGGTTGTGGATGACTGAAGTAGAAATTCTTGGTTGCGGCTGCGGTGCTGAGTGCGGTAAGGAGAAGTTCAAGAGGGTCACTTTTAATGACTCAACAAATTCCCTAAGTGACCTGTTTAACTTCTGATCATTTATCAAGATAAAGATATTTGATCAGGATCCACCAGAACTTCCTTACATTCTCTAACCAGGTGATTCTCCTTAGGATCTCAAACTTCACCTCTGTGGTAGTGAATTTGGATTTTTCTACTGCATTGCAGCAGATGTCAAGCTGCTTCCTGGTGAGCCGATGCATGGCACTCATAGGAATAAATTATTTGACATTGTCGATTTTCCTTTTGAAAATGATGCCAAGCTCTGGGAAGTTAGTTGCACCTAAAGATCTGTCAGCAAAGCCTTCGGTGGGCATAGGTGCGGGGTCG
This sequence comes from Lactuca sativa, assembly GCF_002870075.4. NCBI lineage: Eukaryota > Viridiplantae > Streptophyta > Magnoliopsida > Asterales > Asteraceae > Lactuca > Lactuca sativa. Next base: position 128,687,988 of record NC_056629.2, read on the forward strand.
AGAGGTGGTAGATCAACCTTCTTGGAAATGATGGGATAGATGTCCGCATCAATTTTGGAAAAGTCGTACACAGTTTCCATCAATAATTTGGTGGCCCAATCGAGTGCAATCTTCATTTTTTGATGCTTCTCAGCCTTGTTCTGAAATACTTTGGCTATGAGAAACACTTCCGGGTTCATGTTGGGAAAGTCTGCTTGGGTGCAAATGTAGTCATGTCCCCTTCGGGTGAGGGTGTACTGGAAGAATCATGCCTTCATAAATCTCTGAGGTTTGTAGTTTACAATTGCGGATGGCCGGTCATTGGACCATATATGCTCTATGGGGGAGGCATGCTTAGTAAAGAATTGTGCAAGTCTCTCAAACTCCTTAGGAAATCTCTTGGCATCAGGAAGGCTTTGGTCAAACTTCTCAAATACCGTGAAGTATTTGGCATTGGGTGAAATGGGAACATCCCAGTAGCCATCCGAAGGAGGTTCTGCATAAGTGAGGTGGGGAACATAATCTTCATCTTGCAGCCTTCGGTGAGGATTGACCCAAGAGTTGATAAGGGTTTCATCCATGACAGTATCGAAACCACTTAGCCTCCAGATTTCTTCTGCAAGTTTAGCTGACCTACAGTCTTTCTTCTTTTGAGCTGTGGTAGGAGAATCAGTTGAGCTTGGAGAGGACATGTGTTCTGCAAGGAGTTTGAAGTGTGGGGGAGTTTCAGGTTTTTCTGGATAAGAGGTGGAGAGTGGTGGGATGCTTGCGGTGAAGGATTTTTCTTAGTGATGATGGGAGGAATCTGATGTGGAGTTGGGATTGAATGATGGGAGTGCTGAGAGTGAGTGTATGATGGGCTTCTTCTTCATTACTCCCCCCTCTTGAGGAATGCATCCCTGGAGCTTCCTCAAGCCAAGAACAAAGGCCATCTACCTTAGAGAAAACTTCTTGGAATTGGGATTTCATGGCATCAGCCAGCTGCTGATTATTGGGAATAAAAGGATTGAAGAGAAGTTTGTGGATGTCTTTGACCAGAAGAAGGATCTTCGGACCATGAAAGTTCGTAGTTATTGAGCGCTGCAGCTGGTTGATTGTGGATTGAAGAACAGTGATTGCGGACTCATAAGCTGAGTGATTCTCAACAATCAACCTTTTAGAATCGGAGGCTTGATCCGAAATGGCTGCCTGAAGATCCTTTTTAACTACAGTGACTTCAGAAATGAGTCGATCAGCAGTGGCTAGAAATTCCTTGTGGTTAGCTTTGCGGTTATTGTCTAGGGAGCGGATCCCCATTTCAACTTTCAAGGAGAGACGCTCTGCTGCCAATCTATCACGTGTTTCTAGTCGCTCAATCCTTTCAATAAGCGACTGCGGTCCTGAATATCATCTGGTTGCGGTTGAGTAGGCTTGACCGCAGCCAGGATTTGATCAACATTGTAACTTCCTAATCTGCTTGTGTATCAATCAGATCCATTTGATGGTGCGGAATCCCAATCAAACTGATGATGTCAGATCAAATAGAAGAGAGTGAGAAGAAGAAGAAGATGATGAATCTATGTATGATATGATTAGAATGAAGATCCGGATACAAAGATTCACACACTTAAAACTTCTCTCTACTTTCTCTCTCTATAACACCTTCAAATGCACACACTTAAGCTCTTTTAGTGTTCATAATCTCTATTCCTCACACCCCTCACCCCTATATATACATGAGCATATGGGCCGTAAGTAGGGTTTACGACCGTAAATGGGTTTACGGCCGTAAACTCACTCACCGACCGTAAACGGCAAAACAATACATAAAAATACAATTTCTCATAAAAGCAAAGTATAAACCATATTTTTGACCCAACAATCTCCCCCTTGGTTTATAGCTTTCTTTTCTTTTCTTAAATGACCCGACAAGCTCCCCCTAAGAAGTAGCTGGTTTTTCTTGTTAATCTTCATTGGGAACTTGGTTTCAGCATTAATCTTCAAAGTCTTCACAGCTTCAGGATGAACTTGATGAATCTTCAATGAATGACTTCATATTGAGCGGTTGGGCTTTTCTTCAGAATTTGGCTTTGAACGCACATCGGGTGAGGAGGCTTGATGTACTGATTCATGAAAGATAGCGCTTTCAGCTTGAGAATCTTCAGAGAGAACATCAGAGAGAACAAATCTTCTGGATCACTTCAGCAGGTTTAAGATAGCAGTAGACTGTTTGATGAGGCTTCAATGCAATATGTCACATATTCTTTAATTTCAGCTTCACCTTGCTTTTGGGGTTGAAAGATTGAATGTCGAAAGAATAATCTTCATTTCTTGCTCCTTCGAATGTGAATTCTTCGATGCTCACAGATGAAGCCTTGACTTAGAAATCTTCCACACAAACTTCATGAGTCTTATCTATACCTGAAATCACTTTTCAAGACAAAACAAAACTAAAAGAAAACATAGCACAGAAACAAAAATATTTTTGGATTTTTGATTTTCTTGAACAAGAAATAAAACATAAACAACACTATTTTTTGGATTTTTCATATTTTCTGAAAAAGAAATAAAACAGAAATATATATTTTTTTTTAATAATTTTTTTTATTTTTGTTTGGTTTTTCTAAATTTTTAATTCTCCCCTAATAATTAAATTAGAAGAACACTATGAACAAACTTAACAAAAATAAAATGATATATAACTTTAAGAATGATTTGGAATCAAAGTTTTTAGACAACCTTTATCCGCTTTTCAGTACCTTCTATCTTCACGTCTTTGTCTGGTCGATCGCCGGTATTGTTGTTCACTTAAACACGAAAATTGTGACAATTTTTTTAGGACATACTAATAATTGTAAGACAAAGTGATCCTAAGTTCCTAGATAATATATCTGAAACAAAGTTCCTAGATACTATATCTTAAGGACCATTCAGCTGACGACGACCAGGGATATTGTTGTCCAACTAAATTGAGCAGCGAGATCTACAGACAATCTGTATGTGTTCAATTTTAGCTGTACTAGAACGTGTTTCCCGCTTCCTGGTATGCCCCAGTAATCAAGAACTTCCAGAGTACTCCTTACACCGGGTGAGCAGACAATAATTCGGAGAGAGAATAGATTCAGATTGCTATAACTTATTGTTTCAGAGGGGTTGAGAACTAGAAGGTTGCATATGCTGTGTACCAGGTCGGATTGGAAGTCACGCAAAGGAGACAGCATATGGCTAACAGATAAGAGGAATTTCATATATATAACATGCAGAGAAATAGAGTTGCATATGTTGTGTACCAGGTCGGATTGGAAGTCACGCAAAGGAGACAACATATGACTAACAAACAGAAAGAAAGAAAACGATTTTCTACAGACCTAATTTATCGGAATTTACCAGTCGCCCCATCAATACTAGAATTAAGGACAGATTCCGCACATCAAGGAAAAGTTAAGCCACGGTTCCAAGTACGGGTTCATTTAATGTGACGAGTGGATTCCCATATATATCTCCCTGGTCAACCTATTCAAGCGTAGTATTTTCAGGCTAAACGTATCGAACTAGGTCAAGATTTGTCAAGTCTTTAAATTTCCTAAGTTCAACTCTGCCTAGTCATGTCCATTTAGAATCTTTCGTGCCTACCGACGCATCAAACCAGCGCATGGACCCTTCAACTTTGGGTACGTTATGCAGACTCAAGTTGCCTGTTATCACTTGATAATATCGCTTCCCAAAACATCTCCCTCAGGCAAATTTCATAACCAACATATTTTTGATTTTTTGATTTTCTAATGTTTTTGGATTTTTTTTTTACATTTTTACATTTTTGTTTTGTTTTTATTTCTCCCCCTAAATTTGTGCATAGGAGAGAAACGAAAGTAAATGCGCAAATTTAAACTATCCTAAAACAAAAATTTGTCTTTAAAGTGAATCAGCTTAAGAAAAACTCAGGAGTATAGAGAAGACAACTCAAACCGTAAGTCACTGATTGAATTTGCATCTAGAAAGTCTGAGAACAGCACGTGTAATCTCAGAACAGATCCGAAAATTCTTCATGTGATTAAGCACTAACCCCGTTTGTGACCTATTCCTTTCTTCCTTTCCCACAAAGGACACATACTCCCAAACAATGTTCTGAGTGTTGTACAATTGAGAGATGCCTCCTATCATGTGCCTGGAACAACCACTACCAACAAAACGAAGTCTGATGATATGCCTCCATAGCTGCTCCGACATAGATCGGGATTAGTTGGTCGTTGGAACCCAGTCTATTTTGAAACTGGGTTGACCTTTTTCATCCTTGCACGGTACTCTCTCCCATGACATATCCTGTTTATCACAAACAGAATATGAAGAAATATTTTAGTCATTATAAGATTTGGGAGATTGAACCTTTGGAACCCATTTGTAGTTAGGTTTGACCCATTTCTTTTTCGATCTGATGGATGCCTCAGTACTTGCTTTTGATTTTGATGTCGGCAGTTGAGATGACTTTGATTTTGGCTTCACGGGAGCATCTCTTGGATTGGACTTCTTGGCCGGCATTCCCTTTTTGCCCTTGGGATTCGGATTCTTGGCCTTGTGGGTTTGATTCTTGTCCTTGGGAGTTGAATTCTTGGTCTTCTTTGTATTCCAGTCGTCAATGTCTGATCGCGATCTCGAGGTGTATCTTTTGGAGTGTCTCCCTCTTGGCGCGTTCTGCCAGCCTTGTGCGTAATAGAGAATATATGTGCGATTAGGACAATTTCTGGCAATGTATCCAGGTGTTCCACAGTGAAAATAAGTCTTTTTCTTCACTGGGAAATTGTTTCTTCATGGCCCTAGTGGCGTATGTTTGCCTTGTTTCTTATTGTTCCCACAAGCACAATTGCAGGAGGCACTCTGTTTCGCTGGAATTGGTGGCCTGTATTTCTCAACAGCAGGTTGATCAGAAACAGCTGAGTTCGAAGCAACAGATTCAGAGTTCAAGGAGATGTTGATTTGTTTAATGGTTTTCTCCTTGTTCTCATCTTCTGCTACTTTACCCGCACATGAAGCAGAAACATTAGTATTTTCAACCTGAATACCTCCTGACACAAATCCAACTAGTTTGCCATATCGAAGATGTGCCTCCCTATCAATTTTTTCCTGTGTCATTAGGATGGATTTGTAGTTATGATTAAAAGGTGGAGAAACACTATCATACCCTAGACCCTTGTTTTGATTATCTTTGAATTTTAATTGGGTTTCAAATAAGGACTCGACTGTCTGACTTGATGCAATATAATTTTTAAAACTAACGTCTATTTTTCCACACTTAATTGTTAAAGCGTCAACTTGTTCAGTTACAATAGCAAGTTGTCTCTTAATATAGTTATAATTTTCACACTTGTTGCTATACTCTTCCTGAAGTTTCCTAAAGTCTTTGGTTTTTGCTTCTAATTCAGCCTTCAGGGGTTTCTGTCCTTTCCTGAGTTGATATCCTTCATATCTCATGTCCTCAACTTCCCTTTTTAATAAATCAATTTGTTCCCGAAGAAATCTAATCGTATCTTAACATTATTGAGAGCATGAAACTTCACATGAATGAGAACATGACACTTCATTGACTGGAAGGTTTGCGGAACTCATTGTTTTTCGACAATTCAAAGCGTCAAGTTCTTCAATTATATCAGCCAGACTAAGACAATTGAGATCTTTTATCTTCTTGATGTTAGCCACGTGCATATCCCACGATTTCGGAAGTGCATTCAGCCGCTTTTTGTTTATCTCAGATTTGGTCAAAATAATCTCAGCTATATTCATCTTAGTAGTGAGTGTGGTAAATCGTTGCAACTGAGCTTCCAGGGTTTCTCCAGGGATATAATCGAACAATCACAACAATAATATGAATCTGTTACTAGTAATCAAAACAAGCACAAGTCGAGAACAACAACAATAAGATGAATGAAATGAGCTTGCACATTTGAAGTTTGATGGTGATGGATGGATGATGCAGTATTAAAGGTTTGAATCTGAGGTTGTTGAACTGCGAAAGCTTGGCCTAAGGAAGTCATGAAAGATGATAGAGCATTATTGGATGAAACTCCAAGATTTTCAGTAGAATATGAATTCACGTGGTTGATTTCCCTCTGTTTGTCATCAATGTCTCAGGCTTTGATGACAGCCATGATTTCTGCAAGAGTGAGGCGATTCAAATCTTTGGTTTTCTTAATCACAACAACATTCATATCCCATGATCTAGGAAGTGCATTCAGAAGTTTCTTGTTGATTTCTGACTTAGTCAAGAAAATCCCTGAAATGTTCATGTCAGTTGTGAGTGCAGTGAATCTTTGCAATTGAGCTTCAAGAGTCTCTCCTGGAATGTAGTTGAACATATTGAATTTCTGTCTCAGCATGTCCTGCGTACCCTCTTTCATATCTTCATTTCCTTCATAGACCTCAATAAGTGATTCCCATAGAGCTTTAGCTGAAGTGTACTCATGAAAGCCTTGAGCAATATCAAGAGATAATGCCATGGTCAAAGTAGCTAATGCTTTTTCCTGTTCCTCAATCAATTCAAAATCCTCATCAGTGTAGTTTTCAACAGATTTGTCAACCAATTGACCTCCAACACTCACAGTAATTTTGACAGGATCTCTTAGAATGCTTCTCCTGATCTTGAAATCTTTCATTTTAATATATTTCTCTATTCTGTACTTCCACTCGGGAAAACCTTCAGCATACATCAACCTTGGAATACATGTAGTAGTGCCCATCACAACATCGAGTTCTTGAAACTGAGTTTGACTTTGAGAATCCATTTGAAATTAAAATGATTTGAGGTTCCAAAAAGGTTTACGGTTAATAAGACATTGATGGCCTTAAAGGGAGTTTACAGTGGATATGATTGCGACCGTAAACCGAGTTTACGGTATGAGTTCATGGTTTATGGAGTTTACGGTTCTTCTATCCTGTTTACGGTGCTTGAATTATTAGGAGATTACGGTTTTTGAATATATCCTTTTACGACAGTAAACTGAGTTTTCGGTTGGCAGTAAACTCTCGAATAGCCTTCAGAACTCAAGTTTTCCAGATGAAATTAGTTCCTTCAATGCCTAGAACGTAGAATCTAATGATGAAACAGTGAAAATAACAGCTTGACCACATAAAATCTCGATCGAATGAGTTTTGATTAGGGAATGTATGTGCGATTAGGACAATTTCTGGCAATGTATCCAGGTGTTCCACAGTGAAAAGAAGTCTTTTTCTTCACTGGGAAATTGTTTCTTCATGGCCCTGGTGGCGTATGTTTACCTTGTTTCTTATTGTTCCCACAAGCACAATTGCAGGAGGCACTCTGTTTCGCTGGAATTGGTGGCCTGTATTTCTCAACAGCAGGTTGATCAGAAACAGCTGAGTTTGAAGCAACATATTCAGAGTTCAAGGAGATGTTGGTTTGTTCAATGGTTTTCTCCTTGTTCCCATCTTCTGCTACTTTACCTGCACATGAAGTAGAATCATTAGTATTTTCAAACTGAATACCTCCTGACACAAATCCAACTAGTTTGCCATATCGAAGATGTGCCTCCCTATCAATTTTTTCTTGTGTCATTAGGATGGATGTGTAGTTATGATTGAAAGGTGGAGAAACACTATCATACCCTAGACCCTTGTTTTGATTATCTTTGAATTTTAATTTGGTTTCAAATAAGGACTCGACTGTCTGAGTTGACGCAATATAATTTTTAAAACTAACGTCTATTTTTCCACACTTAATTGTTAAAGCGTCAACTTGTTCAGTTACAATAGCAAGTTCTCTCTTAATATAGTTATAATTTTCATACTTGTTGCTATACTCTTCCTGAAGTTTCCTAAAGTCTTTGGTTTTTGCTTCTAATTCAGCCTTCAGGGGTTTCTGTCCTTTCCTGAGTTGATATCCTTCATATCTCATGTCCTCAACTTCCCTTTTTAATAAATCAATTTGTTCCCGAAGAAATCTAATCGTATCTTAACATTATTGAGAGCATGAAACTTCACATGAATGAGAACATGACACTTCATTGACTGGAAGGTTTGCGGAACTCATTGTTTTTCGACAATTCAAAGCGTCAAGTTCTTCAATTATATCAGCCAGACTAAGACAATTGAGATCTTTTATCTTCTTGATGTTAGCCACGTGCATATCCCACGATTTCGGAAGTGCATTCAGCCGCTTTTTGTTTATCTCAGATTTGGTCAAAATAATCTCAGCTATATTCATCTTAGTAGTGAGTGTGGTAAATCGTTGCAACTGAGCTTCCAGGGTTTCTCCAGGGATATAATCGAACAATCACAACAATAATATGAATCTGTTACTAGTAATCAAAACAAGCACAAGTCGAGAACAACAACAATAAGATGAATGAAATGAGCTTGCACATTCGAAGTTTGATGGTGATGGATGGATGATGCAGTATTAAAGGTTTGAATCTGAGGTTGTTGAACTGCGAAAGCTTGGCCTAAGGAAGTCATGAAAGATGATAGAGCATTATTGGATGAAACTCCAAGATTTTCAGTAGAATATGAATTCACGTGGTTGATTTCCCTCTGTTTGTCATCAATGTCTCAGGCTTTGATGACAGCCATGATTTCTGCAAGAGTGAGGCGATTCAAATCTTTGGTTTTCTTAATCACAACAACATTCATATCCCATGATCTAGGAAGTGCATTCAGAAGTTTCTTGTTGATTTCTGACTTAATCAAGAAAATCCCTGAAATGTTCATGTCAGTTGTGAGTGCAGTGAATCTTTGCAATTGAGCTTCAAGAGTCTCTCCTGGAATGTAGTTGAACATATTGAATTTCTGTCTCAGCATGTCCTGCGTACCCTCTTTCATATCTTCATTTCCTTCATAGACCTCAATAAGTGATTCCCATAGAGCTTTAGCTGAAGTGTACTCATGAAAGCCTTGAGCAATATCAAGAGATAATGCCATGGTCAAAGTAGCTAATGCTTTTTCCTGTTCCTCAATCAATTCAAAATCCTCATCAGTGTAGTTTTCAACAGATTTGTCAACCAATTGACCTCCAACACTCACAGTAATTTTGACAGGATCTCTTAGAATGCTTCTCCTGATCTTGAAATCTTTCATTTTAATATATTTCTCTATTCTGTACTTCCACTCGGGAAAACCTTCAGCATACATCAACCTTGGAATACATGTAGTAGTGCCCATCACAACATCGAGTTCTTGAAACTGAGTTTGACTTTGAGAATCCATTTGAAATTAAAATGATTTGAGGTTCCAAAAAGGTTTACGGTTAATAAGACATTTACGGCCTTAAAGGGAGTTTACAGTGGATATGATTGCGACCGTAAACCGAGTTTACGGTATGAGTTCATGGTTTATGGAGTTTACGGTTCTTCAATCCTGTTTACGGTGCTTGAATTATTAGGAGATTACGGTTTTTGAATATATCCTTTTACGACAGTAAACTGAGTTTTCGGTTGGCAGTAAACTCTCGAATAGCCTTCAGAACTCAAGTTTTCCAGATGAAATTAGTTCCTTCAATGCCTAGAACGTAGAATCTAATGATGAAACAGTGAAAATAACAGCTTGAACACACAAAATCTCGATCGAATGAGTTTTGATTAGGGAATGTATGTGCGATTAGGACAATTTCTGGCAATGTATCCAGGTGTTCCACAGTGAAAAGAAGTCTTTTTCTTCACTGGGAAATTGTTTCTTCATGGCCCTGGTGGCGTATGTTTGCCTTGTTTCTTATTTTTCCCACAAGCACAATTGCAAGAGGCACTCTGTTTCGCTGGAATTGGTGGCCTGTATTTCTCAACAGTAGGTTGATCAGAAACAGCTGAGTTCGAAGCAACAGATTCAGAGTTCAAGGAGATGTTGGTTTGTTCAATGGTTTTCTCCTTGTTCCCATCTTCTGCTACTTTACCTGCACATGAAGTAGAAACATTAGTATTTTCAAACTGAATACCTCCTGACACAAATCCAACTAGTTTGCCATATCGATGATGTGCCTCCCTATCAATTTTTTCTTGTGTCATTAGGATGGATGTGTAGTGATGATTGAAAGGTGGAGAAACACTATCATACCCTAGACCCTTGTTTTGATTATCTTTGAATTTTAATTGGGTTTCAAATAAGGACTCGACTGTCTGACTTGACGCAATATAATTTTTAAAACTAACGTCTATTTTTCCACACTTAATTTTTAAAGCGTCAACTTGTTCAGTTACAATAGCAAGTTGTCTCTTAATATAGTTATAATTTTCACACTTGTTGCTATACTCTTCCTGAAGTTTCCTAAAGTCTTTGGTTTTTGCTTCTAATTCAGCCTTCAGGGGTTTCTGTCCTTTCCTGAGTTGATATCCTTCATATCTCATGTCCTCAACTTCCATTTTTAATAAATCAATTTGTTCCCGAAGAAATCTAATCGTATCTTCACATTATTGAGAGCATGAAACTTCACATGAATGAGAACATGACACTTCATTGACTGCAAGGTTTGCAGAACTCATTGTTTTTCGACAATTCAAAGCGTCAAGTTCTTCAATTATATCAGCCAGACTAAGACAATTGAGATCTTTTGTCTTCTTGATGTTAGCCACGTCCATATCCCACGATTTCGGAAGTGCATTCAGCCGCTAAAGGGAGTTTACAGTGGATATGGTTGCGACCGTAAACCGAGTTTACGGTATGAGTTCATGGTTTATGGAGTTTACGGTTCTTCAATCCTCTTTACGGTGCTTGAATTATTAGGAGATTACGGTTTTTGAATATATCCTTTTACGACAGTAAACTGAGTTTTCAGTTGGCAGTAAACTCTCGAATAGCCTTCAGGACTCAAGTTTTCCAGATGAAATTAGTTCCTTCAATGCCTAGAACGTAGAATCTAATGATGAAACAGTGAAAATAACAGCTTGAACACACAAAATCTCGATCGATTGAGTTTTGATTAGGGAATGTATGTGCGATTAGGACAATTTCTGGCAATGTATCCAGGTGTTCCACAGTGAAAAGAAGTCTTTTTCTTCACTGGGAAATTGTTTCTTCATGGCCCTGGTGGCGTATGTTTGCCTTGTTTCTTATTTTTCCCACAAGCACAATTGCAGGAGGCACTCTGTTTCGCTGGAATTGGTGGCCTGTATTTCTCAACAGCAGGTTGATCAGAAACAGCTGAGTTCGAAGCAACAGATTCAGAGTTCAAGGAGATGTTGGTTTGTTCAATGGTTTTCTCCTTGTTCCCATCTTCTGCTACTTTACCTGCACATGAAGTAGAAAGATTAGTATTTTCAAACTGAATACCTCCTGACACAAATCCAACTAGTTTGCCATATCGAAGATGTGCCTCCCTATCAATTTTTTCCTGTGTCATTAGGATGGATTTGTAGTTATGATTAAAAGGTGGAGAAACACTATCATACCCTAGACCCTTGTTTTGATTATCTTTGAATTTTAATTGGGTTTCAAATAAGGACTCGACTGTCTGACTTGATGCAATATAATTTTTAAAACTAACGTCTATTTTTCCACACTTAATTGTTAAAGCGTCAACTTGTTCAGTTACAATAGCAAGTTGTCTCTTAATATAGTTATAATTTTCACACTTGTTGCTATACTCTTCCTGAAGTTTCCTAAAGTCTTTGGTTTTTGCTTCTAATTCAGCCTTCAGGGGTTTCTGTCCTTTCCTGAGTTGATATCCTTCATATCTCATGTCCTCAACTTCCCTTTTTAATAAATCAATTTGTTCCCGAAGAAATCTAATCATATCTTAACATTATTGAGAGCATGAAACTTCACATGAATGAGAACATGACACTTCATTGACTGGAAGGTTTGCGGAACTCATTGTTTTTCGACAATTCAAAGCGTCAAGTTCTTCAATTATATCAGCCAGACTAAGACAATTGAGATCTTTTATCTTCTTGATGTTAGCCACGTGCATATCCCATGATTTCGGAAGTGCATTCAGCCGCTTTTTGTTTATCTCAGATTTGGTCAAAATAATCTCAGCTATATTCATCTTAGTAGTGAGTGTGGTAAATCGTTGCAACTGAGCTTCCAGGGTTTCTCCAGGGATATAATCGAACAATCACAACAATAATATGAATCTGTTACTAGTAATCAAAACAAGCACAAGTCGAGAACAACAACAATAAGATGAATGAAATGAGCTTGCACATTTGAAGTTTGATGGTGATGGATGGATGATGCAGTATTAAAGGTTTGAATCTGAGGTTGTTGAACTGCGAAAGCTTGGCCTAAGGAAGTCATGAAAGATGATAGAGCATTATTGGATGAAACTCCAAGATTTTCAGTAGAATATGAATTCACGTGGTTGATTTCCCTCTGTTTGTCATCAATGTCTCAGGCTTTGATGACAACCATGATTTCTGCAAGAGTGAGGCGATTCAAATCTTTGGTTTTCTTAATCACAACAACATTCATATCCCATGATCTAGGAAGTGCATTCAGAAGTTTCTTGTTGATTTCTGACTTAGTCAAGAAAATCCCTGAAATGTTCATGTCAGTTGTGAGTGCAGTGAATCTTTGCAATTGAGCTTCAAGAGTCTCTCCTGGAATGTAGTTGAACATATTGAATTTCTGTCTCAGCATGTCCTGCGTACCCTCTTTCATATCTTCATTTCCTTCATAGACCTCAATAAGTGCTTCCCATAGAGCTTTAGCTGAAGTGTACTCACGAAAGCCTTGAGCAATATCAAGAGATAATGCCATGGTCAAAGTAGCTAATGCTTTTTCCTGTTCCTCAATCAATTCAAAATCCTCATCAGTGTAGTTTTCAACAGATTTGTCAACCAATTGACCTCCAACACTCACAGTAATTTTGACAGGATCTCTTAGAATGCTTCTCCTGATCTTGAAATCTTTCATTTTAATATATTTCTCTATTCTGTACTTCCACTCGGGAAAACCTTCAGCATACATCAACCTTGGAATACATGTAGTAGTGCCCATCACAACATCAAGTTCTTGAAACTGAGTTTGACTTTCAGAATCCATTTGAAATTAAAATGATTTGAGGTTCCAAAAAGGTTTACGGTTAATAAGACATTTACGGCCTTAAAGGGAGTTTACAGTGGATATGATTGCGACCGTAAACCGAGTTTACGGTATGAGTTCATGGTTTATGGAGTTTACGGTTCTTCAATCCTGTTTACGGTGCTTGAATTATTAGGAGATTACGGTTTTTGAATATATCCTTTTACGACAGTAAACTGAGTTTTCGGTTGGCAGTAAACTCTCGAATAGCCTTCAGAACTCAAGTTTTCCAGATGAAATTAGTTCCTTCAATGCCTAGAACGTAGAATCTAATGATGAAACAGTGAAAATAACAGCTTGAACACATAAAATCTCGATCGAATGAGTTTTGATTAGGGAATGTATGTGCGATTAGGACAATTTCTGGCAATGTATCCAGGTGTTCCACAGTGAAAAGAAGTCTTTTTCTTCACTGGGAAATTGTTTCTTCATGGCCCTGGTGGCGTATGTTTGCCTTGTTTCTTATTGTTCCCACAAGCACAATTGCAGGAGGCACTCTGTTTCGCTGGAATTGGTGGCCTGTATTTCTCAACAGCAGGTTGATCAGAAACAGCTGAGTTTGAAGCAACAGATTCAGAGTTCAAGGAGATGTTGGTTTGTTCAATGGTTTTCTCCTTGTTCCCATCTTCTGCTACTTTACCTGCACATGAAGTAGAAACATTAGTATTTTCAAACAGAATACCTCCTGACACAAATCCAACTAGTTTGCCATATCGAAGATGTGCCTCCCTATCAATTTTTTCTTGTGTCATTAGGATGGATGTGTAGTTATGATTGAAAGGTGGAGAAACACTATCATACCCTAGACCCTTGTTTTGATTATCTTTGAATTTTAATTGGGTTTCAAATAAGGACTCGACTGTCTGAGTTGACGCAATATAATTTTTAAAACTAACGTCTATTTTTCCACACTTAATTTTTTAAAGCGTCAACTTGTTCAGTTACAATAGCAAGTTGTCTCTTAATATAGTTATAATTTTCACACTTGTTGCTATACTCTTCCTGAAGTTTCCTAAAGTCTTTGGTTTTTGCTTCTAATTCAGCCTTCAGGGGTTTCTGTCCTTTCCTGAGTTGATATCCTTCATATCTCATGTCCTCAACTTCCCTTTTTAATAAATCAATTTGTTCCCGAAGAAATCTAATCGTATCTTCACATTATTGAGAGCATGAAACTTCACATGAATGAGAACATGACACTTCATTGACTGCAAGGTTTGCAGAACTCATTGTTTTTCGACAATTCAAAGCGTCAAGTTCTTCAATTATATCAGCCAGACTAAGACAATTGAGATCTTTTGTCTTCTTGATGTTAGCCACGTCCATATCCCACGATTTCGGAAGTGCATTCAGCCGCTAAAGGGAGTTTACAGTGGATATGGTTGCGACCGTAAACCGAGTTTACGGTATGAGTTCATGGTTTATGGAGTTTACGGTTCTTCAATCCTCTTTACGGTGCTTGAATTATTAGGAGATTACGGTTTTTGAATATATCCTTTTACGACAGTAAACTGAGTTTTCGGTTGGCAGTAAACTCTCGAATAGCCTTCAGAACTCAAGTTTTCCAGATGAAATTAGTTCCTTCAATGCCTAGAACGTAGAATCTAATGATGAAACAGTGAAAATAACAGCTTGAACACACAAAATCTCGATCGATTGAGTTTTGATTAGGGAATGTATGTGCGATTAGGACAATTTCTGGCAATGTATCCAGGTGTTCCACAGTGAAAAGAAGTCTTTTTCTTCACTGGGAAATTGTTTCTTCATGGCCCTGGTGGCGTATGTTTGCCTTGTTTCTTATTTTTCCCACAAGCACAATTGCAGGAGGCACTCTGTTTCGCTGGAATTGCTGGCCTGTATTTCTCAACAGCAGGTTGATCAGAAACAGCTGAGTTCGAAGCAACAGATTCAGAGTTCAAGGAGATGTTGGTTTGTTCAATGGTTTTCTCCTTGTTCCCATCTTCTGCTACTTTACCTGCACATGAAGTAGAAACATTAGTATTTTCAAACTGAATACCTCCTGACACAAATCCAACTAGTTTGCCATATCGATGATGTGCCTCCCTATCAATTTTTTCTTGTGTCATTAGGATGGATGTGTAGTTATGATTGAAAGGTGGAGAAACACTATCATACCCTAGACCCTTGTTTTGATTATCTTTGAATTTTAATTGGGTTTCAAATAAGGCCTCGACTGTCTGACTTGACGCAATATAATTTTTAAAACTAACGTCTATTTTTCCACACTTAATTTTTAAAGCGTCAACTTGTTCAGTTACAATAGCAAGTTGTCTCTTAATATAGTTATAATTTTCACACTTGTTGCTATACTCTTCCTGAAGCTTCCTAAAGTCTTTGGTTTTTGCTTCTAATTCAGCCTTCAGGGGTTTCTGTCCTTTCCTGAGTTGATATCCTTCATATCTCATGTCCTCAACTTCCCTTTTTAATAAATCAATTTGTTCCCGAAGAAATTTAATCGTATCTTCACATGATTGAGAGCATGAAAATTCACATGAATGAGAACATGACACTTCATTGACTGGAAGGTTTGCGGAACGCATTGTTTTTCGACAATTCAAAGCGTCAAGTTCTTCAATTATATCAGGCAGACTAAGACAATTGAGATCTTTTGTCTTCTTGATGTCAGCCACGTCCATATCCCACGATTTCGGAAGTGCATTCAGCAGCTTTTTGTTTATCTCAGATTTGGTCAAAAAAATCACAGCTATATTCATCTCAGTAGTGAGTGTGGTAAATCATTGCAACTGAGCTTCCAGGGTTTCTCCAGGGATATAATCGAACAATCACAACAATAAGATGAATCTGTTACTAGTAATCAAAACAATCACAAGTCGAGAACAACAACAATAAGATGAATGAAATGAGCTTACACATTTGAAGTTTGATGGTGAGGGATGGATGATGCAGCATTGAAGCTTTGAATATGAGGTTGTTGAAATGCGAAAGCTTCGCCTAAGGAAGTCATGAAAGATGATAGAGCATTATTGGATGAAACTCCAAGATTTTTAGTAGAATATGAATTCACATGGTTGATTTCCCTCTGTTTATCATCAATGTCACAGGCTTTGATGACAGCCATGATTTCTGCAAGAGTGAGGCGATTCAAATCTTTGGTTTTCTTAATCACAACAACATTCATATCCCATGATCTAGGAAGGGCATTCAGAAGTTTCTTGTTGATTTCTTACTTAGTCAAGAAAATCCCTGAAATGTTCATGTCAGTTGTGAGTGCAGTGAATCTTTGCAATTGAGCTTCAAGAGTCTCTCCTGGAATGTAGTTGAACATATTGAATTTCTGTCTCAGCATGTCCTGCGTACTCTCTTTCATATCTTCATTTCCTTCAAAGACCTCAATAAGTGCTTCCCATAGAGCTTTAGCTGAAGTGTACTCACGAAAGCCTTGAGCAATATCAGGAGATAATGCCATGGTCAAAGTAGGTAATGCTCTTTCCTGTTCCTCAATCAATTCAAAATTCTCATCAGTGTAGTTTTCAACAGATTTGTCAACCAATTGACCTCCAACACTCACAGTAATTCTGATAGGATCTCTAAGAATGCTTCTCTAGATCTTGAAATCTTTCATTTTAATATATTTCTCTATTCTGTACTTCCACTCGGGAAAACCTTCAGCATACATCAACCTTGGAATACATGTAGTAGTGCCCATCACAACGTCAAGTTCTTGAAACTGAGTTTGACTTTGAGAATCCATTTGAAATTAAAATGATTTGAGGTTCCAAAAAGGTTTACGGTTAATAAGACGTTTACGGCCTTAAAGGGAGTTTACAGTTGATATGATTGCAACTGTAAACCGAGTTTACGGTATGAGTTCATGGTTTATGGAGTTTATGGTTATTCAATCCTGTTTACGGTGCTTGAATTATTAGGAGATTACGGTTTTTGAATATATCCTTTTACGACAGTAAACTGAGTTTACGGTTGGCAGTAAACTCTCGAATAGCCTTCAGAACTCAAGTTTTCCATATGAAATTAGTTCCTTCAATGCCTAGAACGTAGAATCTAATGATGAAACAGTGAAAATAACAGCTTGAACACACAAAATCTCGATCGAATGAGTTTTGATTAGGGAATGTATGTGCGATTAGGACAATTTCTGGCAATGTATCCAGGTGTTCCATAGTGAAAAGAAGTCTTTTTCTGCACTGGGAAATTGTTTCATCATGGCCCTGGTGGCGTATGTTTTCCTTGTTTCTTATTGTTCCCACAAGCACAATTGCAGGAGGCACTCTGTTTCGCTGGAATTGGTGGCCTGTATTTCTCAACAGCAGGTTGATCAGAAACAGCTGAGTTCGAAGCAACAGATTCAGAGTTCAAGGAGATGTTGGTTTGTTTAATGGTTTTCTCCTTGTTCTCATCTTCTGCTACTTTACCTGCACATGAAGCAGAAACATTAGTATTTTTAACCTGAATACCTCCTGACACAAATCCAACTAGTTTGCCATATCGAAGATGTGCCTCCCTATCAATTTTTTCCTGTGTCATTAGGATGGATTTGTAGTTATGATTAAAAGGTGGAGAAAGACTATCATACCCTAGACCCTTGTTTTGATTATCTTTCAATTTTAATTGGGTTTCAAATAAGGACTCGACTGTTTGACTTGACGCAATATAATTTTTTAAAACTAACGTCTATTTTTCCACACTTAATTTTTTAAAGCGTCAAGTTGTTCAGTTACAATAGCAAGTTGTCTCTTAATATAGTTATAATTTTCACACTTGTTGCTATACTCTTCTTGAAGTTTCCTAAAGTCTTTGGTTTTTGCTTCTAATTCAGCCTTCAGGGGTTTCTGTCCTTTCCTGAGTTGATATCCTTCATATCTCATGTCCTCAACTTCCCTTTTTAATAAATCAATTTGTTCCCGAAGAAATTTAATCGTATCTTCACATGATTGAGAGCATGAAAATTCACATGAATGAGAACATGACACTTCATTGATTGGAAGGTTTGCGGAACGCATTGTTTTTCGACAATTCAAAGCGTCAAGTTCTTCAATTATATCAGCCAGACTAAGACAATTGAGATCTTTTGTCTTCTTGATGTCAGCCACGTCCATATCCCACGAGTTCGGAAGTGCATTCAGCAGCTTTTTGTTTATCTTAGATTTGGTCAAAAAATCCCAGCTATATTCATCTTAGTAGTGAGTGTGGTAAATCATTGCAACTGAGCTTCCAGGGTTTCTCCAGGGATATAATCGAACAATCACAACAATAAGATGAATCTGTTACTAGTAATCAAAACAATCACAAGTCGAGAACAACAACAATAAGATGAATGAAATGAGCTTACACATTTGAAGTTTGATGGTGAGGGATGGATGATGCAGCATTGAAGCTTTGAATATGAGGTTGTTGAACTGCGAAAGCTTCGCCTAAGGAAGTCATGAAAGATGATAGAGCATTATTGGATGAAACTCCAAGATTTTTAGTAGAATATGAATTCACATGGTTGATTTCCCTCTGTTTATCATCAATGTCACAGGCTTTGATGACAGCCATGATTTCTGCAAGAGTGAGGCGATTCAAATCTTTGGTTTTCTTAATCACAACAACATTCATATCCCATGATCTAGGAAGGGCATTCAGAAGTTTCTTGTTGATTTCTTACTTAGTCAAGAAAATCCCTGAAATGTTCATGTCAGTTGTGAGTGCAGTGAATCTTTGCAATTGAGCTTCAAGAGTCTCTCCTAGAATGTAGTTGAACATATTGAATTTCTGTCTCAGCATGTCCTGCGTACTCTCTTTCATATCTTCATTTCCTTCATAGACCTCAATAAGTGCTTCCCATAGAGCTTTAGCTGAAGTGTCCTCACGAAAGCCTTGAGCAATATCAGGAGATAATGCCATGGTCAAAGTAGCTAATGCTCTTTCCTGTTCCTCAATCAATTCAAAATCCTCATGAGTGTAGTTTTCAACAAATTTGTCAACCAATTGACCTCCAACACTCACAGTAATTTTGACAGGAGCTCTAAGAATGCTTCTCTAGATCTTGAAATCTTTCATTTTAATATATTTCTCTATTCTGTACTTCCACTCGGGAAAACCTTCAGCATACATCAACCTTGGAATACATGTAGTAGTGCCCATCACAACGTCAAGTTCTTGAAACTAAGTTTGACTTTGAGAATCCATTTGAAATTAAAATGATTTGAGGTTCCAAAAAGGTTTACTGTTAATAAGACGTTTACGGCCTTAAAGGGAGTTTACAGTTGATATGATTGCGACTGTAAACCGAGTTTACGGTATGAGTTCATGGTTTATGGAGTTTACGGTTCTTCAATCCTGTTTACGGTGCTTGAATTATTAGGAGATTACGGTTTTTTAATATATCCTTTTACGACAGTAAACTGAGTTTACGGTTGGCAGTAAACTCTCGAATAGCCTTCAGAACTCAAGTTTTCCATATGAAATTAGTTCCTTCAATGCCTAGAACGTAGAATCTAATGATGAAACAATGAAAATAACAGCTTGAACACACAAAATCTCGATCGAATGAGTTTTGATTAGGGAATGTATGTGCAATTAGGACAATTTCTGGCAATGTATCCAGGTGTTCCATAGTGAAAAGAAGTCTTTTTCTTCACTGGGAAATTGTTTCATCATGGCCCTGGTGGCGTATGTTTGCCTTGTTTCTTATTGTACCCACAAGCACAATTGCAGGAGGCACTCTGTTTCGCTGGAATTGGTGGCCTGTATTTCTCAACAGCAGGTTGATCAGAAACAGCTGAGTTCGAAGCAACAGATTCAGAGTTCAAGGAGATGTTGGTTTGTTTAATGGTTTTCTCCTTGTTCTCATCTTCTGCTACTTTACCTGCACATGAAGCAGAAACATTAGTATTTTCAACCTGAATACCTCCTTACACAAATCCAAATAGTTTGCCATATCGAAGATGTGCCTCCCTATCAATTTTTTCCTGTGTCATTAGGATGGATTTGTAGTTATGATTAAAAGGTGGAGAAACACTATCATACCCTAGACCCTTGTTTTGATTATCTTTCAATTTTAATTGGGTTTCAAATAAGGACTCGACTGTTTGACTTGACGCAATATAATTTTTTAAAACTAACGTTTATTTTTCCACAGTTAATTTTTTAAAGCGTCAACTTGTTCAGTTACAATAGCAAGTTGTCTCTTAATATAGTTATAATTTTCACACTTGTTGCTATACTCTTCCTGAAGTTTCCTAAAGTCTTTGGTTTTTGCTTCTAATTCAGCCTTCAGGGGTTTCTGTCCTTTCCTGAGTTGATATCCTTCATATCTCATGTCCTCAACTTCCCTTTTTAATAAATCAATTTGTTCCCGAAGAAATTTAATCGTATCTTCACATGATTGAGAGCATGAAAATTCACATGAATGAGAACATGACACTTCATTGACTGGAAGGTTTGCGGAACGCATTGTTTTTCGACAATTCAAAGCGTCAAGTTCTTCAATTATATCAGCCAGATTAAGACAATTGAGATCTTTTGTCTGCTTGATGTCAGCCACGTCCATATCCCACGAGTTCGGAAGTGAATTCAGCAGCTTTTTGTTTATCTCAGATTTGGTCAAAAAAATCGCAGCTATATTCATCTCAGTAGTGAGTGTGGTAAATCATTGCAACTGAGCTTCCAGGGTTTCTCCAGGGATATAATCGAACAATCACAACAATAAGATGAATCTGTTACTAGTAATCAAAACAATCACAAGTCGAGAACAACAACAATAAGATGAATGAAATAAGCTTGCACATTTGAAGTTTGATGGTGAGGGATGGATGATGCAGCATTGAAGCTTTGAATATGAGGTTGTTGAACTGCGAAAGCTTCGCCTAAGGAAGTCATGAAAGATGATAGAGCATTATTGGATGAAACTCCAAGATTTTTAGTAGAATATGAATTGACATGGTTGATTTCCCTCTGTTTGTCATCAATGTCACAGACTTTGATGACAGCCATGATTTCTGCAAGAGTGAGGCGATTCAAATCTTTGGTTTTCTTAATCACAACAACATTCATATCCCATGATCTAGGAAGGGCATTCAGAAGTTTCTTGTTGATTTCTTACTTAGTCAAGAAAATCCCTGAAATGTTTATGTCAGTTGTGAGTGCAGTGAATCTTTGCAATTGAGCTTCAAGAGTCTCTCCTAGAATGTAGTTGAACGTATTGAATTTCTGTCTCAGCATGTCCTGCGTACTCTCTTTCATATCTTCATTTCCTTCATAGACCTCAATAAGTGCTTCCCATAGAGCTTTAGCTGAAGTGTCCTCACCAAAGCCTTGAGCAATATCAGGAGATAATGCCATGGTCAAAGTAGCTAATGCTCTTTCCTGTTCCTCAATCAATTCAAAATCCTCATTAGTGTAGTTTTCAACAAATTTGTCAACCAATTGACCTCCAACACTCACAGTAATTTTGACAGGATCTCTAAGAATGCTTCTCTAGATCTTGAAATCTTTCATTTTAATATATTTCTCTATTCTGTACTTCCACTCGGGAAAACCTTCAGCATACATCAACCTTGGAATACATGTAGTAGTGCCCATCACAACGTCAAGTTCTTGAAACTAAGTTTGACTTTGAGAATCCATTTGAAATTAAAATGATTTGAGGTTCCAAAAAGGTTTACTGTTAATAAGACGTTTACGGCCTTAAAGGGAGTTTACAGTTGATCTGATTGCGACTGTAAACCGAGTTTACGGTATGAGTTCATGGTTTATGGAGTTTACGGTTCTTCAATCCTGTTTACGGTGCTTGAATTATTAGGAGATTACGGTTTTTTAATATATCCTTTTACGACAGTAAACTGAGTTTACGGTTGGCAGTAAACTCTCGAATAGCCTTCAGAACTCAAGTTTTCCATATGAAATTAGTTCCTTCAATGCCTAGAACGTAGAATCTAATGATGAAACAATGAAAATAACAGCTTGAACACACAAAATCTCGATCGAATGAGTTTTGATTAGGGAATGTATGTGCAATTAGGACAATTTCTGGCAATGTATCCAGGTGTTCCATAGTGAAAAGAAGTCTTTTTCTTCACTGGGAAATTGTTTCATCATGGCCCTGGTGGCGTATGTTTGCCTTGTTTCTTATTGTTCCCACAAGCACAATTGCAGGAGGCACTCTGTTTCGCTGGAATTGGTGGCCTGTATTTCTCAACAACAGGTTGATCAGAAACAGCTGAGTTCGAAGCAACAGATTCAGAGTTCAAGGAGATGTTGGTTTGTTTAATGGTTTTCTCCTTGTTCTCATCTTCTGCTACTTTACCTGCACATGAAGCAGAAACATTAGTATTTTCAACCTGAATACCTCCTTACACAAATCCAAATAGTTTGCCATATCGAAGATGTGCCTCCCTATCAATTTTTTCCTGTGTCATTAGGATGGATTTGTAGTTATGATTAAAAGGTGGAGAAACACTATCATACCCTAGACCCTTGTTTTGATTATCTTTCAATTTTAATTGGGTTTCAAATAAGGACTCGACTGTTTGACTTGACGCAATATAATTTTTTAAAACTAACGTCTATTTTTCCACACTTAATTTTTTAAAGCGTCAACTTGTTCAGTTACAATAGCAAGTTGTCTCTTAATATAGTTATAATTTTCACACTTGTTGCTATACTCTTCCTGAAGTTTCCTAAAGTCTTTGGTTTTTGCTTCTAATTCAGCCTTCAGGGGTTTCTGTCCTTTCCTGAGTTGATATCCTTCATATCTCATGTCCTCAACTTCCCTTTTTAATAAATCAATTTGTTCCCGAAGAAATTTAATCGTATCTTCACATGATTGAGAGCATGAAAATTCACATGAATGAGAACATGACACTTCATTGACTGGAAGGTTTGCGGAACGCATTGTTTTTCGACAATTCAAAGCGTCAAGTTCTTCAATTATATCAGCCAGACTAAGACAATTGAGATCTTTTGTCTTCTTGATGTCAGCCACGTCCATATCCCACGAGTTCGGAAGTGAATTCAGCAGCTTTTTGTTTATCTCAGATTTGGTCAAAAAAATCGCAGCTATATTCATCTCAGTAGTGAGTGTGGTAAATCATTGCAACTGAGCTTCCAGGGTTTGTCCAGGGATATAATCGAACAATCACAACAATAAGATGAATTTGTTACTAGTAATCAAAACAATCACAAGTCGAGAACAACAACAATAAGATGAATGAAATGAGCTTGCACATTTGAAGTTTGATGGTGAGGGATGGATGATGCAGCATTGAAGCTTTGAATATGAGGTTGTTGAACTGCGAAAGCTTCGCCTAAGGAAGTCATGAAAGATGATAAAGCATTATTGGATGAAACTCCAAGATTTTTAGTAGAATATGAATTCACATGGTTGATTTCCCTCTGTTTGTCATCAATGTCACAGACTTTGATGACAGCCATGATTTCTGCAAGAGTGAGGCGATTCAAATCTTTGGTTTTCTTAATCACAACAACATTCATATCCCATGATCTAGTAAGGGCATTCAGAAGTTTCTTGTTGATTTCTTACTTATTCAAGAAAATCCCTGAAATGTTCATGTCAGTTGTGAGTGCAGTGAATCTTTGCAATTGAGCTTCAAGAGTCTCTCCTAGAATGTAGTTGAACATATTGAATTTCTGTCTCAGCATGTCCTGCGTACTCTCTTTCATATCTTCATTTCCTTCATAGACCTCAATAAGTGCTTCCCATAGAGCTTTAGCTGAAGTGTCCTCACCAAAGCCTTGAGCAATATCAGGAGATAATGCCATGGTCAAAGTAGCTAATGCTCTTTCCTGTTCCTCAATCAATTCAAAATCCTCATTAGTGTAGTTTGCAACAAATTTGTCAACCAATTGACCTCCAACACTCACAGTAATTTTGACAGGATCTCTAAGAATGCTTCTCCAGATCTTGAAATCTTTCATTTTAATATATTTCTCTATTCTGTACTTCCACTCGGGAAAACCTTCAACATACATCAACCTTGGAATACATGTAGTAGTGCCCATCACAACGTCAAGTTCTTGAAACTGAGTTTGACTTTGAGAATTCATTTGAAATTAAAATGATTTGAGGTTCCAAAAAGGTTTACGGTTAATAAGACGTTTACGGCCTTAAAGGGAGTTTACAGTTGATATGATTGCGACGATAAGCCGAGTTTACGGTATGAGTTCATGGTTTATGGAGTTTATGGTTCTTCAATCCCGTTTACGGTGCTTGAATTATTAGGAGATTATGGTTTTTTAATATATCCTTTTACGACAGTAAACTGAGTTTACGGTTGGCAGTAAACTCTCGAATAGCCTTCAGAACTCAAGTTTTCCATATGAAATTAGTTCCTTCAATGCCTAGAACGTAGAATCTAATGATGAAACAGTGAAAATAACAGCTTGAACACACAAAATCTCGATCGAATGAGTTTTGATTAGGGAATGTATGAGCGATTAGGATAATTTCTGGCAATGTATCCAGGTGTTCCATAGTGAAAAGAAGTCTTTTTCTTCACTGGGAAATTGTTTCATCATGGCCCTGGTGGCGTATGTTTGCCTTCTTCACTGTATTTCTCAACAGCAGGTTGATCTGAAACAGCTGAGTTCGAAGCAACAGATTCAGAGTTCAAGGAGATGTTGGTTTGTTTAATGGTTTTCTCCTTGTTCTCATCTTCTGCTACTTTACCTGCACATGAAGCAGAAACATTAGTATTTTCAAACTGAATACCTCCTGACACAAATCCAACTAGTTTGCCATATCGAAGATGTGCCTCCCTATCAATTTTTTCTTGTGTCATTAGGATGGATGTTTAGTTATGATTGAAAGGTGGAGAAACACTATCATACCCTAGACCCTTGTTTTGATTATCTTTGAATTTTAATTGGGTTTCAAATAAGGACTCGACTGTCTGACTTGACGCAATATAATTTTTAAAACTAACGTCTATTTTTCCACACTTAATTTTTTAAAGCGTCAACTTGTTCAGTTACAATAGCAAGTTGTCTCTTAATATAGTTATAATTTTCACACTTGTTGCTATACTCTTCCTGAAGTTTCCTAAAGTCTTTGGTTTTTGCTTCTAATTCAGCCTTCAGGGGTTTCTGTCCTTTCCTGAGTTGATATCCTTCATATCTCATGTCCTCAACTTCCATTTTTAATAAATCAATTTGTTCCCGAAGAAATTTAATCGTATCTTCACATGATTGAGAGCATGAAAATTCACATGAATGAGAACATGACACTTCATTGACTGGAAGGTTTGCGGAACTCATTGTTTTTCGACAATTCAAAGCGTCAAGTTCTTCAATTATATCAGCCAGACCAAGACAATTGAGATCTTTTGTCTTCTTGATGTCAGCCACGTGCATATCCCACGATTTCGGAAGTGCATTCGGCAGCTTTTTGTTTATCTCAGATTTGGTCAAAAAAATCGCAACTATATTCATCTCAGTAGTGAGTGTGGTAAATCATTGCAACTGAGCTTCCAGGGTTTCTCCAGGGATATATTCGAACAATCGCAACAATAAGATGAATCTGTTACTAGTAATCAAAACAATCACAAGTCGAGAACAACAACAATAAGATGAATGAAATGAGCTTGCACATTTAAAGTTTGATGGTGAGGGATGGATGATGCAGCATTGAAGGTTTGAATATGAGGTTGTTGAACTGCGAAAGCTTCGCCTAAGGAAGTCATGAAAGATGATAGAGCATTATTGGATGAAACTCCAAGATTTTTAGTAGAATATGAATTCAAATGGTTGATTTCCCTCTGTTTGTCATCAATGTCACAGGCTTTGATGACAACCATGATCTCTACAAGAGTGAGGCGATTCAAATCTTTGGTTTTCTTAATCACAACAACATTCATATCCCATGATCTAGGAAGTGCATTCAGAAGTTTCTTGTTGATTTCTGACTTAGTCAAGAAAATCCCTGAAATGTTCATGTCAGTTGTGAGTGCAGTGAATCTTTGCAATTGAGCTTCAAGAGTCTCTCCTGGAATGTAGTTGAACATATTGAATTTTTATCTCAGCATGTCCTGCGTACTCTCTTTCATATCTTCATTTCCTTCATAGACCTCAATAAGTGCTTCCCATAGAGCTTTTGCTGAAGTGTACTCACGAAAGCCTTGAGCAATATCAGGAGATAATGCCATGGTCAAAGTAGCTAATGCTCTTTCCTGTTCCTCAATCAATTCAAAATCCTCATCAGTGTAGTTTTCAACAGATTTGTCAACCAATTGACCTCCAACACTCACAGTAATTTTGATAGGATCTCTAAGAATGCTTCTCCAGATCTTGAAATCTTTCATTTTAATATATTTCTCTATTCTGTACTTCCACTCGGGAAAACCTTCAGCATACATCAACCTTGGAATACGTGTAGTAGTGCCCATCACAACATCAAGTTCTTGAAACTAAGTTTGACTTTGAGAATCCATTTGAAATTAAAATGATTTGAGGTTCCAAAAAGGTTTACGGTTAATGAGACGTTTACGGCCTTAAAGGGAGTTTACAGTTGATATGATTGCGACCGTAAACCGAGTTTACGGTATGAGTTCATGGTTTATGGAGTTTACGGTTCTTCAATCCTGTTTACGGTGCTTGAATTATTAGGAGATTACGGTTTTTGAATATATCCTTTTACGACAGTAAACTGAGTTCACGGTTGGCAGTAAACTCTCGAATAGCCTTTAGAACTCAAGTTTTCCAGATGAAATTAGTTCCTTCAATGCCTAGAACGTAGAATCTAATGATGAAACAGTGAAAATAACAGCTTGAACACACAAAATCTCGGTCGAATGAGTTTTGATTATGGAATGTATGTGCGATTAGGACAATTTCTGGCAATGTATCCAGGTGTTCCATAGTGAAAAGAAGTCTTTTTCTTCACTGGGAAATTGTTTCATCATGGCCCTGGTGGCGTATGTTTGCCTTGTTTCTTATTGTTCCCACAAGCACAATTGCAGGAGGCACTCTGTTTCGTTGGAATTGGTGGCCTGTATTTGTCAACAGCAGGTTGATCAGAAACAGCTGAGTTCGAAGTAACAAATTCAGAGTTCAAGGAGATGTTGGTTTGTTCAATGGTTTTCTCCTTGTTCTCATCTTCTGCTACCTTACCTGCACATGAAGCAGAAACATTAGTATTTTCAAACTGAATACCTCCTGACACAAATCCAACTATTTTGCCATATCGAAGATGTGCCTCCCTATCAATTTTTTCTTGTGTCATTAGGATGGATGTGTAGTTATGATTGAAAGGTGGAGAAACACTATCATACCCTAGACCCTTGTTTTGATTATCTTTGAATTTTAATTGGGTTTCAAATAAGGACTCGACTGTCTGACTTGACGCAATATAATTTTTAAAACTAACGTCTATTTTTCCACACTTAATTTTTTAAAGCGTCAACTTGTTCAGTTACAATAGCAAGTTGTCTCTTAATATAGTTATAATTTTCACACTTGTTGCTATACTCTTCCTGAAGTTTCCTAAAGTCTTTGGTTTTTGCTTCTAATTCAGCCTTCAGGGGTTTCTGTCCTTTCCTGAGTTGATATCCTTCATATCTCATGTCCTCAACTTCCCTTTTTAATAAATCAATTTGTTCCCGAAGAAATTTAATCGTATCTTCACATGATTGAGAGCATGAAAATTCACATGAATGAGAACATGACACTTCATTGACTGGAAGGTTTGCGGAACTCATTGTTTTTCGACAATTCAAAGCGTCAAGTTCTTCAATTATATCAGCCATACCAAGACAATTGAGATCTTTTGTCTTCTTGATGTCAGCCACGTCCATATCCCACGATTTCGGAAGTGCATTCAGCAGCTTTTTGTTTATCTCAGATTTGGTCAAAAAAATCGCAGCTATATTCATCTCACTAGTGAGTGTGGTAAATCATTGCAACTGAGCTTCCAGGGTTTCTCCAGGGATATAATCGAACAATCACAACAATAAGATGAATCTGTTACTAGTAATCAAAACAATCACAAGTCGAGAACAACAACAATAAGATGAATGAAATGAGCTTGCACATTTAAAGTTTGATGGTGAGGGATGGATGATGCAGCATTAAAGGTTTGAATATGAGGTTGTTGAACTGCGAAAGCTTTGCCTAAGGAAGTCATGAAAGATGATAGAGCATTATTGGATGAAACTCCAAGATTTTTAGTAGAATATGAATTCAAATGGTTGATTTCCCTCTGTTTGTCATCAATGTCACAGGCTTTGATGACAACCATGATTTCTGCAAGAGTGAGGCGATTCAAATCTTTGGTTTTCTTAATCACAACAACATTCATATCCCATGATCTAGGAAGTGCATTCAGAAGTTTCTTGTTGATTTCTGACTTAGTCAAGAAAATCCATGAAATGTTCATGTCAGTTGTGAGTGCAGTGAATCTTTGCAATTGAGCTTCAAGAGTCTCTCCTGGAATGTAGTTGAACATATTGAATTTTTATCTCAGCATGTCCTGCGTACTCTCTTTCATATCTTCATTTCCTTCATAGACCTCAATAAGTGCTTCCCATAGAGCTTTAGCTGAAGTGTACTCACGAAAGCCTTGAGCAATATTAGGAGATAATGCCATGGTGAAAGTAGCTAATGCTCTTTCCTGTTCCTTAATCAATTCAAAATCCTCATTAGTGTAGTTTTCAACAGATTTGTCAACCAATTGACCTCCAACACTCACAGTAATTTTGACAGGATCTCTAAGAATGCTTCTCCAGATCTTGAAATCTTTCATTTTAATATATTTCTCTATTCTGTACTTCCACTCGGGAAAACCTTCAGCATACATCAACCTTGGAATACGTGTAGTAGTGCCCATCACAACATAAAGTTCTTGAAACTAAGTTTGACTTTGAGAATCCATTTGAAATTAAAATGATTTGAGGTTCCAAAAAGGTTTACGGTTAATAAGACATTTACGACCTTAAAGGGACTTTACAGTTGATATGATTGCGACCGTAAACCGAGTTTACGGTATGAGTTCATGGTTTATGGAGTTTACGGTTCTTCAATCCTGTTTACGGTGCTTGAATTATTAGGAGATTACAGTTTTTGAATATATCCTTTTACGACAGTAAACTGAGTTTACGGTTGGCAGTAAACTCTCGAATAGCCTTCAGAACTCAAGTTTTCCAGATGAAATTAGTTCCTTCAATGCCTAGAACGTAGAATCTAATGATGAAACAGTGAAAATAACAGCTTGAACACACAAAATCTCGATCGAATGAGTTTTGATTAGGGAATGTATGTGCGATTAGGACAATTTCTGGCAATGTATCCAGGTGTTCCATAGTGAAAAGAAGTCTTTTTCTTCACTGGGAAATTGTTTCATCATGGCCCTGGTGGCGTATGTTTCCCTTGTTTCTTATTGTTCCCACAAGCACAATTGCAGGAGGCACTCTGTTTCGCCGGAATTGGTGGCCTGTATTTCTCAACAGCAGGTTGATTAGAAACAGCTGAGTTCGAAGCAACAGATTCAGAGTTCAAGGAGATGTTGGTTTGTTTAATGGTTTTCTCCTTGTTCTCATCTTCTGCTACTTTACCTGCACACAAATCCAACTAGTTTGCCATATCGAAGATGTGCCTCCCTATCAATTTTTTCTTGTGTCATTAGGATGGATGTGTAGTTATGATTGATAGGTGGAGAAACACTATCATACCCTAGACCCTTGTTTTGATTATCTTTGAATTTTAATTGGGTTTCAAATAAGGACTCGACTGTCTGACTTGACGCAATATAATTTTTAAAACTAACGTCTATTTTTCCACACTTAATTTTTTAAAGCGTCAACTTGTTCAGTTACAATAGCAAGTTGTCTCTTAATATAGTTATAATTTTCACACTTGTTGCTATACTCTTCCTGAAGTTTCCTAAAGTCTTTGGTTTTTGCTTCTAATTCAGCCTTCAGGGGTTTCTGTCCTTTCCTGAGTTGATATCCTTCATATCTCATGTCCTCAACTTCCCTTTATAATAAATCAATTTGTTCCCGAAGAAATTTAATCGTATCTTCACATGATTGAGAGCATGAAAATTCACATGAATGAGAACATGACACTTCATTGACTGGAAGGTTTGCGGAACTCATTGTTTTTCGACAATTCAAAGCGTCAAGTTCTTCAAATATATCAGCCAGACCAAGACAATTGAGATCTTTTGTCTTCTTCATGTCAGCCACGTCCATATCCCACGATTTCGGAAGTGCATTCAGCAGCTTTTTGTGTATCTCAGATTTGGTCAAAAAAATCGCAGCTATATTCATCTCAGTAGTGAGTGTGGTAAATCATTGCAACTGAGCTTCCAGGGTTTCTCCAGGGATATAATCGAACAATCACAACAATAAGATGAATCTGTTACTAGTAATCAAAACAATCACAAGTCGACAACAACAACAATAAGATGAATGAAATGAGCTTGCACATTTGAAGTTTGATGGTGAGGGATGGATGATGCAGCATTGAAGGTTTGAATCTGAGGTTGTTGAACTGCGAAAGCTTCGCCTAAGGAAGTCATGAAAGATGATAGAGCATTATTGGATGAAACTCCAAGATTTTTAGTAGAATATGAATTCAAATGGTTGATTTCCCTCTGTTTGTCATCAATGTCACAGGCTTTGATGACAGCCATGATTTCTGCAAGAGTGAGGCGATTCAAATCTTTGGTTTTCTTAATCACAACAACATTCATATCCCATGATTTAGGAAGTGCATTCAGAAGTTTCTTGTTGATTTCTGACTTAGTCAAGAAAATCCCTGAAATGTTCATGTCAGTTGTGAGTGCAGTGAATCTTTGCAATTGAGCTTCAAGAGTCTCTCCTGGAATGTAGTTGAACATATTGAATTTTTTTCTCAGCATGTCCTGCGCACTCTCTTTCATATCTTCATTTCCTTCATAGACCTCAATAAGTGCTTCCCATAGAGCTTTAGCTGAAGCGTACTCACGAAAGCCTTGAGCAATATCAGGAGATAATGCCATGGTCAAAGTAGCTAATGCTCTTTCCTGTTCCTCAATCAATTCAAAATCCTCATCAGTGTAGTTTTCAACAGATTTGTCAACCAATTGACCTCCAACACTCACAGTAATTTTTACAGGATCTCTAAGAATGCTTCTCCAGATCTTGAAATCTTTCATTTTAATATATTTCTCTATTCTGTACTTCCACTCGGGAAAACCTTCAGCATACATCAACCTTGGAATACGTGTAGTAGTGCCATCACAACATCAAGTTCTTGAAACTAAGTTTGACTTTGAGAATCCATTTGAAATTAAAATGATTTGAGGTTCCAAAAAGGTTTACGGTTAATAAGACGTTTACGACCTTAAAGGGAGTTTACAGTTGACATGATTGCTACCGTAAACCGAGTTTACGGTATGAGTTCATGGTTTATGGAGTTTACGATTCTTCAATCCTGTTTACGGTGCTTGAATTATTAGGAGATTACGGTTTTTGAATATATCCTTTTACGACAGTAAACTGAGTTTACGGTTGGCAGTAAACTCTCGAATAGCCTTCAGAACTCAAGTTTTCCAGATGAAATTAGTTCTTTCAATGCCTAGAACGTAGAATCTAATGCTGAAACAGTGAAAATAACAGCTTGAACACACAAAATCTCGATCGAATGAGTTTTGATTAGGGAATGTATGTGCGATTAGGACAATTTCTGGCAATGTATCCAGGTGTTCCACAGTGAAAAGAAGTCTTTTTCATCACTGGGAAATTGTTTCTTCATGGCCCTGGTGGCGTATGTTTGCCTTGTTTCTTATTGTTCCCACAAGCACAATTGCAGGAGGCACTCTGTTTCGTTGGAATTGGTGGCCTGTATTTGTCAACAGCAGGTTGATCAGAAACAGCTGAGTTCGAAGCAACAAATTCAGAGTTCAAGGAGATGTTGGTTTGTTCAATGGTTTTCTCCTTGTTCTCATCTTCTGCTACTTTACCTGCACATGAAGCAGAAACATTAGTATTTTCAACCTGAATACCTCCTGACACAAATCCAACTAGTTTGCCATATCGAAGATGTGCCTCCCTATCAATTTTTTCTTGTGTCATTAGGATGGATGTGTAGCTATGATTGAAAGGTGGAGAAACACTATCATACCCTAGACCCTTGTTTTGATTATCTTTGAATTTTAATTGGGTTTCAAATAAGGACTCGACTGTCTGACTTGACGCAATATAATTTTTAAAACTAACGTCTATTTTTCCACACTTAATTTTTTAAAGCGTCAACTTGTTCAGTTACAATAGCAAGTTGTCTCTTAATATAGTTATAATTTTCACACTTGTTGCTATACTCTTCCTGAAGTTTCCTAAAGTCTTTGGTTTTTGCTTCTAATTCAGCCTTCAGGGGTTTCTGTCCTTTCCTGAGTTGATATCCTTCATATCTCATGTCCTCAACTTCCCTTTTTAATAAATCAATTTGTTCCCGAAGAAATTTAATCGTATCTTCACATTATTGAGAGCATGAAACTTCACATGAATGAGAACACGACACTTCATTGACTGGAAGGTTTGCGGAACTCATTGATGTTAGCCACGTGCATATCCCACGATTTCGGAAGTGCATTCGGCTGCTTTTTGTTTATCTCAGATTTGGTCAAAAGAATCTCAGCTATATTCATCTTAGTAGTGAGTGTGGTAAATCGTTGCAACTGAGCTTCTAGGGTTTCTCCAGGGATATAATCGAACAATCACAACAATAAGATGAATCTGTTACTAGTAATCAAAACAATCACAAGTCGAGAACAACAAAAATAAGATGAATGAAATGAGCTTGCACATTTGAAGTTTGATGGTGAGGGATGGATGATGCAGCATTGAAGGTTTGAATCTGAGGTTGTTGAACTGCGAAAGCTTCGCCTAAGGAAGTCATGAAAGATGATAGAGCATTATTGGATGAAACTCCAAGATTTTCAGTAGAATATGAATTCACGTGGTTGATTTCCCTCTGTTTGTCATCAATGTCACAGGCTTTGATGACAGCCATGATTTCTGCAAGAGTGAGGCGATTCAAATCTTTGGTTTTCTTAATCACAACAACATTCATATCCCATGATCTAGGAAGTGCATTCAGAAGTTTCTTGTTGATTTCTGACTTAGTCAAGAAAATCCCTGAAATGTTCATGTCAGTTGTGAGTGCAGTGAATCTTTGCAATTGAGCTTCAAGAGTCTCTCCTGGAATGTAGTTGAACATATTGAATTTCTATCTCAGCATGTCCTGCGTACTCTCTTTCATATCTTCATTTCCTTCATAGACCTCAATAATTGCTTCCCATAGAGCTTTAGCTGAAGTGTACTCACGAAAGCCTTGAGCAATATCAGGAGATAATGCCATGGTCAAAGTAGGTAATGCTCTTTCCTGTTCCTCAATCAATTCAAAATTCTCATCAGTGTAGTTTTCAACAGATTTGTCAACCAATTGACCTCCAACACTCACAGTAATTCTGACAGGATCTCTAAGAATGCTTCTCCAGATCTTGAAATCTTTCATTTTAACATATTTCTCTATTCTGTACTTCCACTCGGGAAAACCTTCAGCATACATCAACCTTGAAATACGTGTAGTAGTGCCCATCACAACATCAAGTTCTTGAAACTGAGTTTGACTTTGAGAATCCATTTGAAATTTAAATGATTTGAGGTTCCAAAAAGGTTTACGGTAAATAAGACGTTTTCGGCCTTAAAGGGAGTTTACAATTGATATGATTGCGAATGTAAACCGAGTTTATGGTATGAGTTCATAGTTTATGGAGTTTACGGTTCTTCAATCCTGTTTACGGTGCTTGAATTATTAGGAGATTACGGTTTTTGAATATATCCTTTTACGACAGTAAACTGAGTTTACGGTTGGCAGTAAACTCTCGAATAGCCTTCAGAACTCAAGTTTTCCAGATGAAATTAGTTCCTTCAATGCCTAGAACGTAGAATCTAATGATGAAACAGTGAAAATAACAGCTTGAACACACAAAATCTCGATTGAATGAGTTTTGATTAGGGAATGTATGTGCGATTAGGACAATTTCTGGCAATGTATCCAGGTGTTCCACAGTGAAAAGAAGTCTTTTTCATCACTGGGAAATTGTTTCTTCATGGCCCTAGTGGCGTATGTTTTCCTTGTTTCTTATTGTTCCCACAAGCATAATTGCAGGAGGCACTCTATTTCGCTGGAATTGGTGGCCTGTATTTCTCAACAGCAGGTTGATCAGAAACAACTGAGTTCGAAGCAACAGATTCAGAGTTCAAGGAGATGTTGGTTTGTTCAATGGTTTTCTCCTTGTTCTCATCTTCTGCTACTTTACCTGCACATGAAGCAGAAACATTAGTATTTTAAACTGAATACCTCCTGACACAAATCCAACTAGTTTGCCATATCGAAGATGTGCCTCCCTATCAATTTTTTCTTGTGTCATTAGGATGGATGTGTAGTTATGATTGAAAGGTGGAGAAACACTATCATACCCTAGACCCTTGTTTTGATTATCTTTGAATTTTAATTGGGTTTCAAATAAGGACTCGAGTGTCTGACTTGACGCAATATAATTTTTAAAACTAGCGTCTATTTTTCCACACTTAATTTTTAAAGCGTCAACTTGTTCAGTTACAATAGCAAGTTGTCTCTTAATATAGTTATAATTTTCACACTTGTTGCTATACTCTTCCTGAAGTTTCCTAAAGTCTTTGGTTTTTGCTTCTAATTCAGCCTTCAAGGGTTTCTGTCCTTTCCTAAGTTGATATCCTTCATATCTCATGTCCTCAACTTCCCTTTTTAATAAATCAATTTGTTCCCGAAGAAATTTAATCGTATCTTTACATGATTGAGAGCATGAAACTTCACATGAATGAGAACATGACACTTCATTGACTGGAAGGTTTGCGGAACTCATTGTTTTTCGACAATTCAAAGCATCAAGTTCTTCAATTATATCAGCCAGACTAAGACAATTGAGATCTTTTGTCTTCTTGATGTTAGCCACGTCCATATCCCACGATTTCAGAAGTGCATTCAGCAGCTTTTTGTTTATCTCAGATTTGGTCAAAAAAATCCCAGCTATATTCATCTTAGTAGTGAGTGTGGTAAATCGTTGCAACTGAGCTTCCAGGGTTTCTCCATGGATATAATCGAACAATCACAACAATAAGATGAATCTGTTACTAGTAATCAAAACAATCACAAGTCGAGAACAACAACAATAAGTTGAATGAAATGAGCTTGCACATTTGAAGTTTGATGGTGAGGGATGGATGATGCAGCATTGAAGGTTTGAGTCTGAGGTTGTTGAACTGCGAAAGCTTGGCCTAAGGAAGTCATGAAGGATGATAGAGTATTATTGGATGAAACTCCAAGATTTTCAGTAGAATATGAATTCATGTGGTTGATTTCCCTCTGTTTGTCATCAATGTCACATGCTTTGATGACAGCCATGATTTCTGCAAGAGTGAGGCGATTTAAATCTTTGGTTTTCTTAATCACAACAATATTCATATCCCTTGATCTAGGAAGTGCATTCAGAAGTTTCTTGTTGATTTCTGACTTAGTCAAGAAAATCCCTGAAATGTTCATGTCAGTTGTGAGTGCAGTGAATCTTTGCAATTGATCTTCAAGAGTCTCTCCTGGAATGTAGTTGAACATATTGAATTTCTATCTCAGCATGTCCTGCGTACTCTCTTTCATATCTTCATTTCCTTCATAGACCTCAATAAGTGCTTCCCATAGAGCTTTAGCTAAAGTGTACTCACGAAAGCCTTGAGCAATATCAGGAGATAATGCCATGGTCAAAGTAGCGAATGCTCTTTCCTCTTCCTCAATCAATTCAAAATCCTCATCAGTGTAGTTTTCAACAGATTTGTCAACCAATTGACCTCCAACACTCACAGTAATTTTGACAGGATCTCTAAGAATGCTTCTCCAGATCTTGAAATCTTTCATTTTAATATATTTCTCTATTCTGTACTTCCACTCGGGAAAACCTACAACATACATCAACCTTGGAATACGTGTAGTAGTGCCCATCACAACATCTAGTTCTTGAAACTGAGTTTGACTTTGAGAATCCATTTGAAATTAAAATGATTTGAGGTTCCAAAAAGGTTTACGGTTAATAAGACGTTTACGGCCTTAAAGGGAGTTTAGAGTTGATATGATTGCGTCCGTAAACCGAGTTTACGGAATGAGTTCACGGTTTATGGAGTTTACGGTTCTTCAATCCTGTTTACGGTGCTTGAATTATTAGGAGATTACGGTTTTTGAATATATCCTTTTACGATAGTAAACTGAGTTTACGGTTGGCAGTAAACTCTCGAATAGCCTTCAGAACTCAAGTTTTCCAGATGAAATTAGTTCCTTCAATGCCTAGAACGTAGAATCTAATGATGAAACAGTGAAAATAACAGCTTGAACACACAAAATCTCGATCGAATGTGTTTTGATTAGGGAATGTATGTGCGATTAGGACAATTTCTGGCAATGTATCCAGGTGTTCCACAGTGAAAAGAAGTCTTTTTCTTCACCGGGAAATTGTTTCTTCATGGCCTTGGTGGCGTATGTTTGCCTTGTTTCTTATTGTTCCCACAAGCACAATTGCAGGAGGCACTCTGTTTCGCTGGAATTGGTGGCCTGTATTTGTGAACAGCAGGTTGATCAGAAACAGCTGAGTTCGAAGCAACAGATTCAGAGTTCAAGGAGATGTTGGTTTTTTTAATGGTTTTCTCCTTGTTCTCATCTTCTGCTACTTTAGCTGCACATGAAGCAGAAACATTAGTATTTTCAACCCGAATACCTCCTAACACAAATCCAACTAGTTTGCCATATTGAAGATGTGCCTCCCTATCAATTTTTTCCTGTGTCATTAGGATGGATGTGTAGTTATGATTAAAAGGTGGAGAAACACTATCATACCCTAGACCCTTGTTTTGATTATCTTTGAATTTTAATTAGGTTTCAAATAAGGACTCGACTGTCTGACTTGATGCAATATAATTTTTAAAACTAACGTCTATTTTTCCACACTTAATTTTTAAAGCGTCAACTTGTTCAGTTACAATAGCAAGTTGTCTCTTAATATAGTTATAATTTTCACACTTTTTGCTATACTCTTCCTGCAGTTTCCTAAAGTCTTTGGTTTTTGCTTCTAATTCAGCCTTCAGGGGTTTCTGTCCTTTCCTGAGTTGATATCCTTCATATCTCATGTCCTCAACTTCCCTTTTTAATAAATCAATTTGTTCCCGAAGAAATTTAATTGAATCTTCACATGATTGAGAGCATGAAACTTCACATGAATGAGAACATGACACTTCATTGACTGGAAGGTTTGCGGAACTCATTGTTTTTCGACAATTCAAAGCGTCAAGTTCTTCAATTATATCAGCCAGACTAAGACAATTGAGATCTTTTGTCTTCTTGATGTCAGCCATGTCCATATCCCACGATTTCGGAAGTGCATTCAGCAGCTGTTTGTTTATCTCAGATTTGGTCAAAAAAATCCCAACTATATTCATCTTAGTTGTGAGTGTGGTAAATCATTGCAACTGAGCTTCCAGGGTTTCTCCAGGGATATAATCGAACAATCACAACAATAAGATGAATCTGTTACTAGTAATCAAAACAATCACAAGTCTAGAACAACAACAATAAGATGAATGAAATGAGCTTGCACATTTGAAGTTTGATGGTGAGGGATGGATGATGCAGCATTTAAGCTTTGAATATGAGGTTGTTGAACTGCGAAAGCTTGGCCTAAGGAAGTCATGAAAGATGATAGAGCATTATTGGATGAAACTCCAAGATTTTCAGTAGAATATGAATTCACGTGGTTGATTTCCCTCTGTTTGTCATCAATGTCACAGGCTTTGATGACAGCCATGATTTCTACAAGAGTGAGGGGATTCAAATCTTTGGTTTTCTTAATCACAACAACATTCATATCCCATGATCTAGGAAGTGCATTCAGAAGTTTCTTGTTGATTTCTGACATAGTCAAGAAAATCCCTGAAATGTTCATGTCAGTTGTGAGTGCAGTGAATCTTTGCAATTGAGCTTCAAGAGTCTCTCCTGGAATGTAGTTGAACATATTGAATTTCTGTTTCAGCATGTCCTGCGTACTCTCTTTCATATCTTCATTTCCTTCATACACCTTAATAAGTGCTTCCAATAGAGCTTTAGCTGAAGTGTACTCACGAAAGCCTTGAGCAATATCAAGAGATAATGCCATGGTCAAAGTAGCTAATGCTCTTTCCTGTTCCTCAATCAATTCAAAATCCTTATCAGTGTAGTTTTCAACAGATTTGTCAACCAATTGACCTCCAACACTCACAGTGATTCTGACAGGATCTCTAAGAATGCTTCTCCAGATCTTGAAATCTTTCATTTTAATATATTTCTCTATTCTGTACTTCCACTCGGGAAAACCTTCAGCATACATCAACCTTCGAATACGTGTAGTAGTGCCCATCACAACATCAAGTTCTTGAAACTGAGTTTGACTTTGAGAATCCATTTGAAATTAAAATGATTTGAGGTTCCAAAAAGGTTTACGGTTAATAAGACGTTTACGGCCTTAAAGGGAGTTTACAGCTGATATGATTGCGACCGTAAACCGAGTTTACGGTATGAGTTCATGGTTTATGGAGTTTACGGTTCTTCAATCCTGTTTACGGTGCTTGAATTATTAGGAGATTACGGTTTTTGAATATATCCTTTTACGACAGTAAACTGAGTTTACGGTTGGCAGTAAACTCTCGAATAGCCTTCAGAACTCAAGTTTTCCAGATGAAATTAGTTCCTTCAATGCTTAGAACGTAGAATCTAATGATGAAATAGTGAAAATAACAGCTTGAACACACAAAATCTCGATCGAATGAGTTTTGATACCAGTTTACACTCTGATACCACTGGATGTGGAATCCCAATCAAACGGATGATGTCATATCAAATAGAAGAGAGTGAGAAGAAGAAGAAGATGATGAATCTATGTATGATATGATTAGTATGAAGATCCGGATACAAAGATTCACACACTTAAAACTTCTCTCTAGTTTCTCTCTCTAGAACACCTTCAAATGCACACACTTAAGCTCCTTTAGTGTTCATCATCTCTATTCCTCACACCCCTCACCCCTATATATATACATGAGCATTTGGGCCGTAAGCAGGGTTTACGGCCGTAAACTCACTCACTGACCGTAAACAGCTAAACAATACATAAAAATACAATTTCTCAGAAAAGCAAAGTATAAACCATGTTTTTGACCCAACAAAATTTGGCTTGAAGAGATAAGAACTCTATCCTGGTCACCGCATTCTTCTTCTTCTTCTTAGGTTTGGAGGTGGAGTGGTGGGAGCCACTTGATTCTTCACCTTCATCAAACATCATTAAGTCATCATCTGAGGGAGAGCGTCTGTTTACCTCCTAAATGTCGTCATCATCCAAACCGAAAGTGGGAGCAAAGTTGATTGAGATCGCGGATTCTTCATCTTGAGAAGCTTCAAAAATTGGAGTAGGAGGAACTATGGAGGCTTGTTGGGTAGCTGCATCTGCTTGTTGTTGTTGAATAGATGCAGCTATTTGATCCATCCATCTTTGAACTTTGAGGATGGTGGCTATGGTATTGGCATTTCTGATAGCATTTGCCCAATACTTAGCCACGGTTTGAAGTTCCTGTTCTTTCTTTTGTTGCTTCTTGATATGCTAATCTTTACGGGCTTGGAAAGCCCTTCTGAAAGCTTCATACTTCTTGATTTCAGCTTCGGTAGTTGGTTGATAACGACTCCAAGAATCACTAGAGTTACTACCGTCAATTCCTTGAGTTCGCACCAACGTGTCCCTTGGGTTCACGGATCCTTGCACATTAGTGCTCATCGTGCCTAAACCACCTGAAACAGATGTAAGTAGAGTAGGATTTCCTGAGTGTCCTTGGTCTCCTTGACCCGTGGTCAAGTCTGGCCTCAACTTAGTTCTGGCATTGGCAGAAGAAGCGTCCTATGGTTGGGAATGTATTTGCAGTGTTTGGGTGAGTGCTAAAAGGATGGAGTTCAACTCCTCAGCAAAAAAGAAGTGCAGTCGGGAAGCCATGGAGACCTTAGGGCAAGAACCAGTATCATCCCTTTGGGGTGATACAGGTGGGGTGTCTCCACGATGTGATGAAACATGCTTACTTGATGATCTTGAGTGGTATTCGATGGTTGTAGTGAATGGATCTGCGGCAATCCCAAGGACTACCCGAGCCTGTGGAGAGGCTGAGGTATCAGTCCGGTCACGCATTTGGCTAGTGGTAGTGGTTTTTCTCTTTTTGAGAATGGCAATAGGTAGCGCATCCTCACCGGAATCACTGTCAGATACAACAACAGTTTTTGACTTACGCTTCTTTGTTGGTGCTGTTGCGTTGGGAGTATTCTTCTTGGGAGTTGGAGGGGTTTTCTTTGATGCCAACTGTTTTCTTCTCCCAGAGACATTGGAAAGAGTGGTAGAGGAAGGGACTGCGGTACCTTCAGGAGCAACAACTGCAGATGTAAGAGGCGCGGTAGAAGGGTATGGGTCAATACCCTCCGTAGCCTCTATGTGGCCAGAGACATCAGCAGTCTCAAGACCAAGGGTTGAAAGTTTGTGGTTTGGGAGTCTGCGAATAGGTCTAAAGGGAGTTTGATCAGATGAGTGAGAGTACCTTTTAATATCCTTAGTGATGAAGAAATTGATGTCGTCTCCCATACTGATCCCTGCATCATAATGAAGATCCAAGATGCACAAGGACCAAAACCTAGCAAAAGTGAGCTCGGTTGGTTTCTCCTTAGGGCTTTCCTTGGGAATGTACTGAAGGAAATCCTCCCAAAGGATTTGGGCATAGTTGACATCGTGGCCAGTGAAAATACTCCATACAAGTTCCAGCAATTTAAGGCCCATGTTATTGATGCCTCCGGTTCTGCCGGAGAGACTGCGGATGACGTGGTGGCATACGTATTGCCACACTGCGGGCAATTGGTTCTTCTTGAATTCACCGATGCCCTTAATCTTCTTTTGGTATCCCATCTGATAGAGAGCAGATGTGATGTCGGCCATTGACGGGGTGAAAAACTTGATGGAAGGGTGAATTAAAAGAGTGATGGCGTTGAGAAACTTTTCTTTTGACAGTATAACCAAGGAATCGTCAACTAGGTTGAGATGAACTTCTTGGAGATTGTTGAGTGGTCGATATACAGAAAAAGCACATTTGAAGAGTGTAGATACTGGAACCATGTCTGTGAAAGCAATGAATGGACCATACAAAGGATGATTCTTTAAGAACTTGATCATCAGCTTGAGTGGGGCATTGTATGAGGGATGATCATCAAAGATTGCTCTGATATTACTAGAAGCAATCGTGGGTGAGTCTATCGGGTTGGAGCTTCGTGATCCGGTGGGCTTCGCTGGTTTCTTTGACACACTTGATTTCACCATTGTTGATTTTTAAAAAACATAGAGAATTTAGAGAAAGATTGAGGGTTTTGAGAGTGTAAAGGTTTCTTTGTGAAGAAGAAGAGGGGTTTTATGGTGATTTGAAGAAGCGGGAAACGTAAAGGTTTTGACCTAGGTGAAATTGGGTTAAAGGAAATGGTTTATCTGTGAAAAAAAAGGTATCGTTAATCTTAACCACATGTTAAAAAAGGATAAAGATTAAAAATTGGGATTAACCAAAATAACGCTGCATTTAATGAAATGTCAGATCACGTCTTGAGAATGTGTGGAGGGGATGAGAAAAATCCGTTGGATAAAGTGGAAGTTGTAACGGATGGGATGGTTTGGGTAATAGGAAGAGACATTTTAGAGGATTTGATTTGGAAAATCTTTTATTTTGTCATCATACCTAAAATTGGTTTGACATGAGGTTATGGGAGAGAGGAATCTGACAGTTACTCAAAGGATTGTCTTTTTTTTTAATGTTTTATTTAATGAAGGATCATTAAATAACACACTTTGTTTTTTTTTGTTGTTTTTTAAAAAAAATCGTCTGGAAGGTAATTAATGTGACTACAGATGAACACATCAACTGCGGATGGTTTCTTTGATATTGCGGATGACTGCAGTGAAGGAAACTAAGGAGCGCACTTGTACAAAAGTTAGTAGTCACAAACAAGGACCGATGAAAGATAGATATAATATATGGTTGTGGTACATCGACAGTAGAACAGGGAATGTTCCAAAACCATCTATTATAAATAACTTTCAGTAAGGACCGTAATGGAGACCAGGAAGGTTTGCGGTACTTGTTAATTCAAGAAGAAGTTAGGATCCGTATTCATCATTCCCAACATTTGTAGGAACACATTGAGATTTGAAGAGTCAAGTGCTTTTGTAAAAACATCAACAATCTCTTCATGAGTAGGAACACAGATGAGTTGATTTTACGGTAGTAAACTCATTTGGGCCGTGAAATCCTCAAAAACTCATAAACATAAATGTCCATGATTTTACGGTAGTAAACTCATTTGGGCCGTGAACTCCTCAAAAACTCCATAGAAGGTGGTCTTTCTCATCATAGGGTAGAGCTAATGTCCCTAAATCATCCCTAGCCTTCAAAACTTGCACATACACATGAGTGGCCATGAGTTTGCGACCGTAAACTCCCTTGGGCCGTAAACGCATGGTAGTAAACTGATGTGAGTGCCTTTATACCTCCCTATGTTGAATCACATGTGATTCCAACACTTGGTCAAGGTGTTTCCTAGTCCCGAAAGGTGTTTCCTTTCATATAGTTGTTGTAAACACTATATTCATGTCAATATGTGTCCTTATATGTCATTTAGGACTTATTGTGTCTCAGGACTTCATTCGTGGAACTTCTCATCGTTACACGCATACCCGTTTGAATCACCCACATCAGGTAAGTTCATACATCGTAATGAATCATTTAACTATTTTAACTGTTTTAAGGGGGATACAGGTTGAACTCAATGATAATTGTGTAAATATTTTTTGTTAAACGTACTTAAAAATGTTACTTATGTTATTTATAAGTTGTCAACACATTTCAATCTTGTTTTAAAGTTATGTTACTTTATAGTTATACAAAGCTCCGTTATTAAAGTAAAAGCATAACTTACTAGAGAGATGAGTCATTTCAGTAACAGTCCAACTAGAGCATTAGTAAACTATAATATGTATAGTGTAGGAGAATGCTATTCATTACTTCTAGTACAATGAAGCACAAAAGGAATCAATACCAGATAAGAACAAATAGTGAAGAGAATCAAACAATACCAGAACAGAACATAACAAACAAGTTAGGTTGCTATAGCATGATATCACACAGAGAGGATCTAATTATACCAATGAATCACTATCACATTAGTGATAGTTATATTGGGTATACATGATCATATAACTTTAATGTGAATTACACTGCTTGCAAGGAATTGTTGGGGTCGCGTTGGGTTCCCTCAATCTCTTTACGTTGAGAGCGTTTAGTAGGGGTTCTAGCTTTCACATTATGACCGTAATAAAACAAATATGTTTTTAGGTTATTAGTAGATCCGAAGGTCATTATAAACCACATCTGTGTACTTACTTCTCCCATTACTTTCAAAAAGTGTTGGTAACACTTGAAATTTAATCTATTTTCTAGTCGAGATAGTTATAAACTAGGGAGAATATACTTCTACATTTGACAAAGGAACAGTTGGGTTTAACTCAGAACAGAAGATGCCTTGGTAGAAGGCTACGATTAAAGGTTACGATCATGATGCCAACTTTATGATTCCTTAATTTATACGCTATAGGATACATATATGCTAACTTTATGATTCCGACAGCTAATAGGATGTGTGCTCTTCACTGTAATTCCTGTTCCCGTTGGATGTGGGCTTGCGTAGGTCACCCAATTTATTACCTACCCGAATCTATATATATCTATGCTTAGTATAGATTAAGACATCATTAGGGTACCATGTATGTATCAGGTGATAGGACACAGAGTCAACGCAAAGTTATTCTAGTACGAAACTTACTTATCAAAGACATTATTTTTGGTAGACAAAACTAGAGATTTCCTAGAAAAGGGCTTAATCCATTTTATTAAGCCAGTACAGTTTTAGAGACTTTAAGTGAGTTAACTCTATAACACCTTAGTTTATACACCATGTTTATATATAAAACTAATATCCGATAGATAGCTAAATGTGTGTTTTCCCCCGACGTCCTGTTCCCGTTGGATGTGGGCTTACGACAGATTCCGCCAATTAACTATCTACCCGATATCAGATTATATATATATATATATATATATATATATATATATATATATATATATATATATATATATATATATATATCAGTATAAACAAAGCTATTATAAAAGTATTCACCGTAGTCATTATTTTACTATAAGAAAAATAGGTTTTCTTAAAAGAACTCTCCATTAGGTATAAAGGAACCATTACAAATAACTCCATGAGTAACAAGTGAATACACCAAGGTTATATATGACAACGATCTAATAACCAATAGAATGTGTGCTATCCGCCTTACTTGCTCTTCCCCGTTGGGTTGTGAGTTTAGGGCAGATGCGCGCAATCAATTGTTTATTTACTCTAAGTATATATAACGTGTACCCACTTAGTACGCATAGAAAGGCTTGTATTGTCATTTTACTTAACTTCCATTAAATTAGAAAATACAGGATTTTCTAGAGGAACAGGCGATCATTTCAAAAACAGAACTTACAACTTACATCACTTGTGCATATACATTTTCAACCACATTTTGCAGCTTACTCACATCGCTAAAATCTTATGAACTCACCAGCTTAATTGCTGATCAACTCTTTCAAATAACTTGTATTCTCAGGAGA
The DNA here is from genome assembly GCF_002870075.4 of Lactuca sativa. Lineage (NCBI taxonomy): Eukaryota > Viridiplantae > Streptophyta > Magnoliopsida > Asterales > Asteraceae > Lactuca > Lactuca sativa. Next base: position 128,732,777 of record NC_056629.2, read on the forward strand.
CTATTAGACAGGTGCTCATGCTGGGAATTTAGAAGATGGAGCATTACAGCTTCAAGTCGTGTTTTGTTATTTGTTTATGACTTCTATGTTTTGTGAACACACACATTGTAAACACTTTCTTTCTTACTGAAATGGTTTTTCATTACTTTCTTACCATATACATATCTCATGATACTTGACATGACGTCCTCCACCCCCGAACGTTTCCGCCATTCCGGTTTTGGGGTGTGACAGATGTCACACCCAAAACCAAGAACAGCGGAAATGTTCTCGGGCGGAGGACGTCATGTACAGTATCACAAAAATGAAAAATAGTAAACAAGCAAAAAAAAATCATCCATTGCATTAATAATATAATTATTATACAAGTGTGTTCTATCAAATTTTGATAAACACGAAAGCGTAAATCAAAATGAAAGACGAGTCTTGAACGAGCTCCATCTTCCCTAATCCCTGCATCGGTACCTGTCTATGATGACCTGAGGATACAAGTAATTTTGAAAGCGAGTATCAGCTTTGAAACTGGTGAGATCATAAGTATTTTAGTGTCTTAATTTGTATGTAAATGAATTGTAAGTATTGAAAATGTATATGAACTGTAAGTATAACAATGTTTTGTAAATCATCTGTAATATTTGAAAAACCCTAGAAATCCCTATGATTCCTACTATAATATAAGGGTGTCTTCTACCAAGACTTAACTGCTCTGAATGTACTTTTCTACCAAGACTTAACTGTTCTAAATGTTCATTTCTTGTAAAAGTGTGTAATTTTCCCAAGTGTAACTATCATTAACAAAGTATAGTTTTTACATTTAATGTTTAAGTGAAATGATCACTAAATATATGAAAATGGGAAATTAATGTAGTACTGTAGTGTTGTATTATAGGAACTACTGTTGTACTAACTACCTTAAACCGAATTTATATTAAGGTATCATGTGATTAATTGCACCATACTATCGACTGGTAACAACGGCAAAGGTATGGTCGTAAAAAGAAATGACGTTTGGCACATGCAGACCTGTAGGTCCGGCTGTAGGTAGCAACAAGGTGTAGGATAGTCAATCCAATATAGATCTATACGCAAACTCACGCTCTCCCTCCAAGAGAATTCTGGCTACAACTTGGTCCATGACATTTAAGGCATGCTCCGATACAGTGGATCATAAATTTTCTCAATGTATATATGTGTATGTAATGTATTGTTACTCGTTCTAGTATCGTAGTATATGTTCTCTTTCTAGTACAGTTGTATATGTTCTTCCTCTAGTATAGTTGTATATGTTCTTCCTCTAGAATAGTTGTATATGTTCTTCCTCTATCTAGCAAGTATTGACTCATGAATGAACTGACTCATTGTATGATATCGCATTCTAGTAATAGTTCTAGTATCTTCCTAAACTACCCTTATGGTAGTTTACTAGTAATCTAACTGGTATGGATGGACATGGAGGTATACCCTTGCTACTCAAGGGCATTGGATGAACTGGAAGGACCTTTATGACTATATATGTACACATGATATACAACTAATATTTAAACGACCTTCGGACGGGTACCCGATATCCCACCAGACCAAATCTCAAGCGCGAAAAGGAAATAGGGTGGATAGCCTTCCTAAGTCTTTTAAACATTTCTTATATAACCATACATATAGAGGCATGCAATTTATAATATAAAAGCATAAAATAAGTTTTGTAAAACCTTTGAACATAATTATTATCTAAGAAAAGATCGACTGGATGTCAATCTATAAAACGGTTTGAATGCATGGGTTTGATAAAACAGTTTAAGTATAAGTAAACATTTGTTTGAAACACAGTTGTAAATGAGTTTGAAATGAAACATAAAGAGTAAAATGTACAGTTTAACAAGGAGTTTTAAACATGTAAAGTGTTTATGAAAATCATTTGAAGGAAAATTGTTTGGTAAAACGGCTAATGAGTAGTAAATCATTTGAATGCTGCTTATTAATCACATGTGCTTGATATAATAAGTAGCATGATTCTACTAGTATCCCCCCATAAAACATTTAAAAATAGTTAAAACATTGATTAAGGAGTATGAACTCACCTGTTGTGGTGATACGGATGAACTGAAGAGGTAGGATTGCTAGGTGTCAAGTGAAGACTTTAGACACACACAATGGTCCTAATTACATATGAAGGCATATGTATATAAATAATTAGTGATTATAACACTAATTAAACATGTATAAACATCCTAATGCGAGGAAAACACTTTTGGTCAAGTGCTAGGAGGCTAATCGGTTGCGACAAAGGAGCGCAAGACCTCTTATGGGAGTTTATGGTCAAAAGACCATATATGTTGGAGTTTACGGCCCAGGGGAGTAAATTCCTGGCCATAAACTCTCAATAGGGTCCCTAAATGAAGCTTAGAATTATTACAACGTATGTGGTGAAGTGCTTCTAGGCTTAAAAGAGTGTTTGGCCTTCTTTTTAACTCCATTTAGGATTTCACGGCCTTAGGACCACTCCCTCATGAGTTTATGGCCGTAAACTCATGGTAAGGAGTACCATTTGATGTTTTGAGGTTCCTAACACTTCAAAGATATGATCTAAGTTGGGTTCCAGGCATAATGAAGGAGTTAGGGTGTCATTTGTCCCATTTATAGGGGTTTACGGCCCAAGAACTAGTCTTGGCCGTAAACTCCTTTATCCTTGTGATTCCTTATGTTTTCTAGGCTATTAACACCTTAGGTTACATGTCTAAATTAGTATCTTGGCTTAAGGAAGGTTTTTAAGGCATTTTGGCACCTAAAAATGGAGTTCACGGCCCAAGAACTTCCTTGGCCGTGAACTCACTTTCACCCTTTGTTTCTAATTGTTTTGGTGGTCTAAACATGTATTAGTGGCTTCTAGTTTGAGTTCCAAGGCTTTGAGTGATATTGGGCACTCGTTTGGCCCTTAAAAAGGAGTTTACTCTCCAAGTGTTCTTGGGCGGTAAACTCCCGAATCTTGGGGTTTTGATCCGATTTTGATGCTATAAAACACAATCTAAGATATACAATACAACTAGATAGAAGTACTCACAATTTGGGATAAAAACCCGAAGATCCGTGAGAGAGAAATTGACTTTTCTCTAGTTGGAAATGTAACTAATGAATAAATATGGTTCAGATTTCTATATATAGTCCTGAGATTTTTGGCAGAAAATATTTTTATTCCCGGAATGAACTCTAATATCCTAGAGTATTGGAATAACTGTGTTGCACAAAACCCTAGTGCATCCACTCTTCTGATATCTCCTTAAGTGTAAATCCGGAAAAACTGTCAAACTTATACCCAAAGTCTGGAATTTCACTGTAACTGCGCTAACTTCTATTGGCTTGATATGGTTTGTTTAGAATGGAAATTTCGGGTTGTCACATCATCCCTCTGTTAAAGGGAATTTTGTCCCGAAATTAGAATTTAGGCAAGGAAGTAGGTATGAATGATCGAGTCATGAGGAGGAAACTTCCTAATCGATTGGTTCTAGCGCTCCTAGGTGAAATCAGTTTCTCGGTTGGTATCCCAATGAAACTTCACTAATGGGCGACGGCGTTGCTTCGCCCGCTTGACCTCTCGGTAGAGGATCACTACGGTTCTGATACGAATGCGAGGATCTCAACGAGTGGACGTACAAGAGTGCTAACGGAAAGGTATGGTTTCACGATCGAGACACGAAGAGTAGAATGTACGTTACTGGGTTCGCGGAGTAGGTCTAGTTTGCGAGGTACATGACTGATTCGGGTAAGAATCTCGGAGGTCCTATCTATCTTGGATTTAGCTTTCCATGCTTACGAAGCGTATTAAGCCGTTCCTAGAGTGAGACTTCCTAAAGAACTTGGTTTCTCACTTGAAATCTCCAAGGTTTCCTTTTCCTATTTAATTTCCCAGTCAAAGGCCACCCCTTACTAGGTCAAAGTCGTACGGGTTTCTGTAACTTGCCAGGAGTTCTGAATGAACTATGATAGTAGGTCTGTAAGACCTAGAATTTGGAGAATGTCTGTCGGCGTCTCTAGTTCCGACCAATTCCCAACGGTTTCGGATCAATTGCCAGAGTACTCAAGAATTTCCACATCACTAATAGTGTGTCTTAGGAAATTTTGACTCTTCAATTCCAAAACTCAAGTTTAGAGAACTTTGTGAAAAGTATATCTGAGGGTAATGTTTCCATAGGTTCCTTCTTACCACGAGGGTAGATAAGTAAGTCATTACAGGGAGAAATGACGAACTGATCCAAGTAAGAAACCCAGACCCTATTCATTAAACTTATGAATACTATGGGCGTATTGGTCCTATCCGAAGGGTATCACTACGGACTCGATGTGTCCGCATTGAGTTCAGAAGGTAGTCTTTCGGACATCCTTCCCTCACACTCAAACTGGTGATATTCGGATCTCGGTCCAATGCTGAAAAGTACTTGTTCCTTGCGTTTGCTCAACAGCTTCATCTATGCGAGGCAGAGACAACGATTTTTAATGGAAAATCTTGACGTAGTCCTCGATATCTAAGGTACATACGATGCAATCCATTGATCTCTGTAAGAATATAACCGGAGTTCTCTAGGGTGAGAAGTCTAGTCTTCTTATTCTATCACTGTGTGGTTTGCTAAGTTGTCTGCACTGTTCTTGTGTCTCCGTAGGTGTTTAGGCTATAGGGAAATCTGTTTACAGGAGTCATACTGGGTTCTAAGTTTGTTCACATGACGATGTGATTACTCGTAATCTTGAGCAGTTCTCCGTCCTGAAGTTCATATTAGAATTCATACATGGTTTCACAATCACAATTTCGTGTATACGAGTCGTATATAATTAAGATTGAAAAGGTAGTCGAATAACTGATTCTTCTTTAAGGTCACATCCCATCGAGGAAAAAGAAGTTAAAGTGGAATCATCAATTCTAAACCTGTAGAACCCTGATTATATATCACTCTTATGTATACACTCCTCAGTGGTAGATCAACCGCATGAATCCTTGGATTAAACTTGACGTATTGCACGAGTGGTACTTCGGGGTTTTCTTCGGAAAGAAAAGAACTATGAGGTACTCCATGCACGAGTACTTCGGTGTTCTGAAATGACGGTTTCGCTAAAAAGACGTTTACTGATAATGAGACGTACGTATGAAGATGTTTTCGTGAGGATCAAATTGAATCGAGTTGTATGATAATGTCAGAATCATACTGAAACTTAAAGACATTAGATTTGAACATAAGACGTTTTACAGACAAAACACAACCGTGCAACCATCAACAGAGTTACAATACTTTAGACTTACAACAAGACCATTGCCGCGAATAAGGTATACTACAAAAGACAAGTATACGCAGCACGAGCATCCTTATACTGACAGGATCTCTCAAAAAGGTAAGACTCTAGTTGCACTAGCTCTGGATAGTTTATAAGTCTATTACAACAACACACCTGAATTACATTAACGAGGGTTCCGGAGTAGGCTCTCCTGCAGCTGTGATCCTGAGAATCCTCCCATCTACGCCAGAGTTCTTTGCTATAGGGCAATCCTTCTTGAAGTGCCCTATCTCACCGCATTGGTGGCATGAGTGGCTAGTACTTGCATTGGTGACGGGATTGCGGTGTTTAGCCAGTGTTATGTGGACACGAGTGCCTTCCTCATTACTCCACCTTGGAAATCGCTTCCTAAAGCATTCTTCTTTATCACTACTCTCATGTGTAGGGTGGGTCCCGATGAAAGGGACTCGAGTGATGGGTTGTGCCGGTGCTCCACAACAACGACCATGGTGTCCTATTTATAGGCAATTGCAACATTGCATCTCATGGAAAGCCCCATGATGATGGAAACTACACTTATCACACTTCTGGAGTTTTCCCTCGTATGGGCTGCTCGGTATGGGGATGGAAGGGGTTTCCAATTGCTGCTCTTGCATGACCAGCCTTTGGGATTTCTTGCATTCCTTCTGGGCTTGACGCTTCCGTTTCTTGTTCCTTGTTTTTCGGCTTTGCGAGCCTGTGGCTGTTACCGTTTGACGACTTCCTGGATTGATACTACGATTGGAATCTTCCATCCCAACATCAACATTGCTTGTGCTGATAGCGCTATGGTGCACAAGGACAACTGTCATGGTAGCCATCATGGCAGTTGTAACTGCGGTTTGAAAGGTAGCGGCGTCCATAGGAAAGGCGGAGGTTTCGTTGTTCGACTGATTGCTTTCGGATGACGACATGATTCTATAACATGAAAAAATAGGATTTTCTGAGCAACTCTGGTTAACCCTAGATGTACTTCGATTGCTCAAGAAAAGAGTAGAAGTATGTTCTCGTGAGGTTGACCTACATACCTATGATGCAGTCCTAGTACTGAGTGGAGGTGTGTTTATGAAGGGGTTGAAATACATCCCTATGATGCAGTCCTAGTAACGGGTGAAAGTAAGTTCATTGAATGATCTCAAGACGTTTGTCGTTCAAGCCGAGATATCGTGGGTTGGTGAATAACAAGATCCAACCACTGAAAGAGACTTGGAAATGTCTCTGGAGTTAAATTACTATAGTCTAATGACTTGACTAAAGCATGTTTCAGATAAACTCAAATGAAAGTATGATGAGAGAACCTGAATAAAGGAAATGGCATAGAAGTTAGCCGGCTGTCAATATCTTTGATATTCACGACGTAAAGATTCAGGAAAATGACCTTGCAAAAGGTCTTACATCATATCTAGAGAAGATAGTCCTTGACAACATAAAGACCTAACCAAAATTACTTACAGTACAAGATAATTTTATAGAAAATGCAACATCGGGCATAGATAGAAAAACGATTCCTTTTAACAAGGAAAATAAAGTAAAACATCTACTACTAGCGACGGTCATCCCTATGGTGAACTCTCAGTTCATCCAGTTGACGTTCCATGTCAAGTAGGTGTCTTTCGTACACCCTCTGGCGTACACGGAGTTCTATGACTTCGGCTCGGGATTCAACTAGTGCTTGTAGCAGGGTTTCATGATTTCTCTCAGATCTCTCACGAGCATCTTCTTGACGAAGGATGCGGAGGGTATGCATTCTCGCATCGGCGACAACTTCGGTAATCTGATGTAGGGTTGTCCTTCCTTGAATCTCATTTCGGGCCACTCTGCGGACAAAGATTGGCAAGATTCTTTTTGCTGAGCCCCCATTACTTAGGTCATAGAAGCTTCGGTCACCATTAAATGGCATGGGCTGATCTTGTCCTTGGCTCCATGTTTCTAAGCATTCCACCCATTCAGGCGTCGAGCCATAAAAAGCAGGACGAGGGTTAGGAATTGGAATGGGAGCTGCATGGGGTTGGTTCTCAACCTCGGGTTCGAAGTTCGCATCGTCTGAAAGGTCTTCATCATGGTGATCATTCAAAGGGATAGAATGATCATTCTCTGGTTCTTCTCCAAACCAACCAGCTATGACTTCGTTCAGAAGATACTGGTTGCCGTGGGGATGGAGTCCAGCCATGTTATCTACGCGAGAATTGGGGTAAGAAAATAATTATTAGACAAACTATCTAGATAAATATTTAGAAAATCTTCATCAGTTACATCGCTATTTGTGAAGTGCATACCAATTATATGTAATAGAAACAGGGTAGGCCTTCGAATAAGTGAGCTTAACTCCAAATTCACACAAAATAGGGGTAAAGTAAAATTTTCACAGATTCTAAGTCTATAACATCCTAATTACATATAGCCTTAGTGTATCCACTTAGCAACTACCAACTTAGTAATGAAGATCCATTTTAGTTTTCAAGTATAAAGTACTTATAGTAACACCAAATACTCCTATAATATTTTAAGTTTAATGTTATGTTCTACTGTTCTCATTGTGGTAGGGTTGGTAAGATTTTAGACTTGTTGCAACCACATAATTAAACTTAGGAACATGCTAGTCAACCCTCGGATAATATAGGTGATCAGGCTATATCTTCCCATTTTTGACCATATGTCTCTAAGCCCACTTGTGTTGCCCAACAATCGTAATTCTTTTGTACTGTCCTAGTGACACTTGATTTTAGTATGAATGCAGGCAGGTATACCTAAATAATTATTTTATTATTTTAAGTATAAACTCTTTGTCAGAGTATTTTTAATCCCATTGTATTTATAGTTAGTATATATTTTATGGGTTGATATACTTAATTCACTATAAACAATGCTCTGATACCAATCTGTCACATCCCAAAACCAAGAACGGCGGAAACGTTCTGGGGCAGAGGACATCATGTACGGTATCACAACAATGAAAAATAGTAAACAAGCAACAACATCATCCATTGCATTAATAATATAATTATTATACAAGTGTGCTCTGTCAAATTTTGATAAACACTAAAGCATAAATCAAAATGAAAGACGAGTCTTCAACGAGCTCCATCATCCCTTATCCTTGCATCGGTACTTGTCTATGATGACCTGAGGATACACGTAATTTTGAAAGCGAGTTTCAGCTTTGAAGCTGGTGAGATCATAAGTATTTTAGTGTCTTAATTTGTATGTAAGAATTTGTATGTATATGAATTGTAAGTATTGAAAATGTATATGAACTGTAAGTATAACAATGTTTTATAAATCAACTGTAAATGTTTGAAAAACCCTAGAAATGCCTATGATTCCTAGTATTATATAAGGGTGTCTTCTACCAAGACTTAACTGCTCTAAATGTAGTCTTCTACCAAGACTTAACTATTCTAAATGTTCGTTTCTTGTAAAAGTGTGTAATTTTCCCAAGTGTAACTATCATTAACAAAATATAGTTTTTACATTTAATGTTTAAGTGTTGTATTATAGGAACTACTGCTATCCTAACTACCTTAAACCGGATTTCTATTAAGGTATCATGTGATTAATTGCACCATACTATCGAGTGGTAACAACGACAAAAGTATGGTCGTAAAAAGAAATGACGTTTGGCACCCGCAAACCTGCAGGTCCAGCTGTAGCTAGCAGCAAGGTGTTGGATAGTCAATCTAGTATAGATCTATACGCAAACTCACGCTCTCCCTCCAAGAGAATTCTAGCTACAACTCGGGCCATGACATTTAAGTCATGCTCCGATACAGTGGATCACAAATTTTGTCAATGTATATATGTACATGTAATGTATTGTTACTTATTCTAGTATCGTAGTATATGTTCTCTTTCTAGTATAGTTGTATATGTTCTTCCTCTAGTATAGTTGTATATGTCCTTCCTCTAGTATAGTTGTATATGTTCTTCCTCTATCTAGCAAGTATTGATTCATGAATGAACTGACTCGTTGTATGATATCGCATTCTAGTAATAGTTCTAGTATCTTCCTAAACTACCCTTATGGTAGTTTACTAGTAATCTAATTGGTATGGATGAACATGGATGTATACCCTTGCTACTCAAGGGCATTGGATGAACTGGAAGGTACTTTATGACTATATATGTACACATGATATATAACTAATATTTAAACGACCTTCGGACGGGTACCCGATATCCCACCATACCACATCTCAAGCACAAAAAGGAAATAGGGTGGATAGCCTTCCTAAGTCTTTTAAACATTTCTTATATAACCATACATATAGAGGCATGCAATTTATAATATAAAAGCATAAAATAAGTTTTGTAAAACCTTTGAACATAATTATTATCTAAGAAAAGATCCACTGGATGTCAATCTATAAAACGGTTTGAACGCATGGGTTTGATAAAACAGTTTAAGTATAAGTAAACATTTTTTTGAAACACATTTGTAAATGAGTTTGAAATGAAACATAAAGAGTAAAATGTATAGTTTAACAAGGAGTTTTAAACATATAAAGTGTTTATGAAAATCATTTGATGGAAAACTATTTCGTAAAACGGCTAATGAGTAGTAAATCATTTGAATGCTGCTTATTAATCACATGTGTATGATATAATAAGTAGCATGATTCTACTTGTATCCCTCCCCATAAAACATTTAAAAATAGTTAAAACATTGATTCAAGGGTATGAAGTCACCTGTTGTGGTGATACGGATGAACTGAAGAGGTAGGATTGCTAGGTGTCAAGTGAAGATTTTAGACACACACACAATGGTCCTAATTACATATTAAGACATATGTATATAAACAATTAGTGATTATAACACTAATTAGACATGTATAAACATCCTAATGCGAGGAAAACACTTTTGGTCAAGTGCTAGGAGGCTAATGGGTTGCGAAAAAGGAGTCCAAGACCTCTTATGGGAGTTTATGGTCAAAACACCATATGTGTTGGAGTTTACGGCCCAGGGGAGTAAAATCCTGATCGTAAACTCTCAATAGGGTCCCTAATTGAAGCTTAGAATTATTACAGCGTATGTGGTGAAGTGCTTCTAGGCTTAAACAAGTGTTTGGGCTTCTTTTTAACTCCATTTAGGAGTTCACTGCCTTGGGACCACTCCCCCATGAGTTTACAGCCGTAAACTCATGTTAAGGAGTACCATTTGATGTTTTGAGGTTCCTAACACTTCAAAGATATGATCTAAGTTGGGTTCTATGCATAAGGAAGGAGTTAGGGTGTCATTTGTCCCATTTATAGGGGTTTACGGCCCAAGAACTTGTCTTGGCCGTAAACTCCTTTATCCTTGTGATTCCTTATGTTTTCTAGGCTATTAACACCTTAGGGTACATGTCTAAATTAGTCTCTTGGTTTAAGGAAGGTTTTTAAGGCATTTTGGCACCTAAAAATGGAGTTCACGGCCCAAGAACTTCCTTGGCCATGAACTCACTTTCACCCTTTTTGTTTCTAATTGATTTGGTGGTTTAAACATGTATTGGTGGCTTCTAGTTTGAGTTCCAAGGCTTTAAAGGACATTGGGCACTCTTTTGGCCCTTAAAAAGGAGTTTACTCTCCAAGTGTTCTTGGGTAGTAAACTCCCGAATCTTGGGGTTTTGATCCGATTTTGATGCTATAAAACACAATCTAAGCTATACAATACAACTAGATAGAAGTACTCACAATTTGGGATAAAAACCCGAAGATCCGTCAGAGAGAAATTGACTTTTCTCTAGTTGGAAATGTAACTAATGAACAAATATGGCTAAGATTTCTATATATAATCCTGAGATTTTTGGCAGAAAATATTTTTATTCCCGGAATGAACTCTAATATCCTAGAGTATTGGAATAACTGTGTTGCACAAAACCCTAGTGCATCCACTCTCCTGGTATCTCCTTAAGTGTAAATCCTGGAAAACTGTCAAACTTATACCCAAAGTCTGGAATTTCACTGTAACTGCTCTAACTTCTATTGACTTGATATGGTTTCTTCAGAATGGAAATTTCGGGTTGTCACAATTGGTATCAGAGCATTGTTTATAGTGAACTAAGTATATCAACCGATAAAAGATATGCGTCTATAAATACAATGGGGCTTAAGTGTTCTGGATAATGATATATTTTAGAGTATAACTATAAGTTATAAAAATATACCTACTTGCTTATACATGTACATAATAGAACTAGGGTCACGAGGAGAATAGAACTAAAAGTATTTAAAGGTTGGTCACTGTCGTCAACCCAAACAATTATGTAATCATAGCTAGGATCAATATAGCCTGATCAACTATATTCATTTGAGATGTGACCAACATCTGTTTGGAAATGATGTGGTGTTGTAACAGGGTTAAAACTTACGAGAACACTAGTCAAGAGAACGCTAGAACAAGTACACTTAGAGTTAGAGTACTATGGGAGTATTCTATGATACGATAGCGCGATAACAAGTTTAGAACATACCAAGTACATTACGTTAGAATACTATAGGAGCATATTAGTCCATATAAAGAACTTATGTGATAACTTAAAAGACCCTTGCGGATAGGTCTATAATCTTACAGGGTATATTCATAAAGTTTTATATGTAGTCAAGATCTTATAGACATAGAATCTGTGACCGACGCTTTGCTATCCATTCCTCTTAAGGAAGTAGTGTTGAGGTGGGATCAATTATTTGAAGGTCTATTTGATCTTCAAATATATACAATACAAACTCGTGTACCTTGTACAATTATAGGAGGATTGTGTAAGGATCACCCTATAAAGTTACCTTAAAGCTCATCGATTCTTTAGTCACTTTCATTCTCGCACAACAAGCCCAGATAAACGTAACCACTTCCTCATAGTAGACAACAGAAGAGTTTAGGAGGAACAAGGAAAAATTCATGAGAAGATTTCAAGGAAAGATCACCCGAAGTAACCAAAACATCTTATGCGTCACACTAATAAATATTAAATTGGTTAATTTATCGAGCGAGTGGAAACACTGCTCACATTACATGTGTTAGAATTATGTTCTTACATGCAGTAGGTAACCGTTATTCAGGAAGCAAATATTCATTCGAGGATAGTTATTTCAAATTCATAGATTTTATTTGGTATGGACTCATTTATGAATTGTTCCTAGAGCCCTGTGGAAGTCAGGACCCGATACGTCCAAAACTAGGATAACCTTGTTTTTTTTCAGCTTTCGGCTTGTGTCTGTTGCTATTGACTTATTCCGTCTCATCTTTGTTTTCTTTTAGCAAAGATGACTCCTTGCAGATCACCCAGACACATTACTCCGATAACTCCAATACCTTCTCCATAAATGGATGCAGCAACTCTGAACGCTGCAGTGGCCGAGGCTGTGGCAACGGCCATGGCACAATATCACCCCATCAGTACAGGTGGAGGTGAAACGCCTACTGATTCTACTCAAGGTGAGTTCCCTGTGCACCGAGGAGAGTTCTCCTACAAGGACTTCACCAGATGCCAATCATTGTCCTTTAAAGGGACTGAAGGAGTCATTGCCCTTCTGCGATGGTTCGAGAAAACAGAGTCGGTCTTCGAAATTTGTTTATGCCCCGAGGGAAGCAAAGTGAAGTTTGCTGCCTGCACCTTCGATAGCAAGGCCCTAACATGGTGGAACATCCATGTTAAGTCACTGAACCTATCAGTGGAAAACTCAATAGGTTGGGAAAAACTAAAAGAGTTAATGCGGTTAGAATATTGCCCTTTAGGCGAGATTCAAAAGCTGGAACAAGAGCTGTGGGATCTCACTATGGTCGGCTCAGACATAGTGACCTACACGGATCGGTTCAACGGACTAGCAGCTCTATGCCCTGAGATGATTACCTTGGAGAGCAAGAAGATAGAAACATACAGTTGGGGTCTGACTACTCCGACCCAAGGAAATGTGTTGTCTTCTAACCCAACCATGTTCAATAGTGCTAAACGCTTGGCTCAGCAACTCATTGATCATGGATTCCGCCATAGCGTAAAATTCCCTATTCCCGAGTCATCTAGGGTAGAGGACTATAATCAAAAGTCGGGGAACAAGAGGAAGAAGAAACAAACAACACAAGACACCCCGCAAGAGCCACGAGCGAGTACTATGTATTCCGCAACGACGACTACTGCTTCAGCACCTGCCAATCGTTATGCTGGAAACCTTCCGAAGTGTGGAAAGTACAACTTTCACCACACCGGAGTATGCCGGGAAATGCAGTATCAGAACTGCCACAGAAAAGGACACACGGCCCGTTACTCCACGACACGAGCTCAACCGATCTCCATAGTCCTCGGAGCTGAAGAAATCCAAGCCTGTTATGGCTGTGGCGAGAATGGACACAGTCAGAGGGACTTCCCAATAATGAAGAACTCAGGAGCGGATGGATGTATTCTGATGATCACCGGAGGAGAATCTACCCCGGAGTCGTCGTCGAGTAGTGGTACGTTTTCAAAATAGTAATTTCATTTAAAATTAATTTACATTCACATAAGATTAAAATTTGCGGATGAAACTTAAAAGTAACTATAACAACTCACATGTTGAAATAGGTCATAATATTCAAGAGAACCAAAAGATCCCTTAGAGAAGCTATTATGGCTCACCATATACATCAAAGTTGTGCGCAACTGAGATGTTGTAGACTTAGAGTGAGTGACTCCGCTTAGGTCCCTTTTCCTTATTTGGCAGAGATTCTCAGTCGACTGCCTAGCTTATCTTAAGTATTCACAACTTTTATATGATGGGCGATGGTAGTGGTACCATGGGGGATCATGGTATAAAAGTATCCCTTCAGTAAGTAAAGCACTTTTATTTGTATGTATACGCTCATAGCGGTACAATACATAGGAGTGTTAATTTCAAAATAGAAAACAAGAAACTCGAGAACAGTTATAAGGAGTACATTATTGAACATACTAGGAGTACGGTACCAAGCATACCAGGGGTACATCGTCGTTTATCAGACGTTTCTTTCATTTGACCAAAATTATGTTCGATATAGAATCCGTTGTTTTCTTTCGTCGTGAGTTGGCGTGGTCCTCACCATACTGAGTTCATATGTTTCTATCGCCATGATCGGCAAGTTCTCGAAACTTTCATCATTCGTATCGAAAGTCCGACCTGAATCAAAAATTTTATCTTTCGCATTCTAAACCCCGAAGTACTCGTGCGAAGAGTACTTTGTCGTCCGAAGCCTTATCGTCAGACGTCCGCAGACCGTCACGAAATACCACTCGTCCAGCAGAGCAAGTTCGAGCATAGAGGCTATGGACGAATACAGCCCGCCTATTATTTTTGAATGTATACACAAGGGTGGTATATGAGTGTGATTATGCAGATCTAGTATGTGTTTTTCCGCCCTATCTCCTATTCCCTGTGGGTTGTGGACCTGGGGCAGAGTCGCACGTCCGACAGTCCTACTAATCTTAATCATATACGACATGTATACGCGAGGTAATGATAGATGGACCAAGTATGAATCCAATAAAGAACACCAGGGCAAAGTTGCCAGGTCTACGAGTGAGTATTCTACAAAGGAGAAGAGCTCAACCCTAGTAGTAATGTTTAGAGAGCTAATTTTGGGACGAAATTCATTCTAATGGGGGGATGACGTGACAACCCAAAAGTTTCCATTTAGTAAAACTATCCACAGCAATCGAAGTCAAATCCGTTCTGCTAACTTTCAAACTTTTGGGATAAGTTCGAGCATTTCAGGATATACACTTAAGGAGATATCAGGAGAGAGGATGCACTAGGGTATTGTGAAACACTGTTTTTCCAAAACTCATTGATATTAGAGTTCAGTGCCTGAATAAAATATTTTTTTGCCAAAAGCCCCAAGAGTATGTATATGGTTCTTAACCATATTTATTCATTTGTTACATTTCCATCTAGAGAAAAGCCGATTTCTCTCTCAAGGATCTTCACCCGATCACCCCAGATTATAAGTACTTCAACCTAGAGTGTATTTAAGTGTGTTATATACCTTGATAACATGAAAATCAGCCCAAAAACACCAAGAAAATGGTGTTCACGGCCCAAGATCTTCTTGGACAGTGAACACTAAATTTGAGGGCCAAAGTGTGCCCAATGACCCTCCAAACCTTGGAACTAAACCTAGAGACTACCATGACTTGTTTAGACCTCAAAATAATTAAGAAACAAGGGCTAGAAGTGAGTTCACGTCCAAGGATGTTCTTGGGCCGTGAACTCCATTTTATGGTGCCAAAATGTCCTAAATGCCTTCCTTAAGCCAAGAGACTAGCCTAGCACTTTACCTTGATGTGTTTAGGACTAAAATAACCAAAATACCAACACCCATAGGTGTTTACGTCCAAAAACACATGACCAAATGGTCTATGGGCCGTAAACTCAAGTTAGGGGTGTTTTGATGCCACAAACACTTCCTAAGGCTTAGACTTGAATTTAGGATGCTTCATTTTGACCTTTTGGACCCTCATAAAAATAAATGGCCATGAGTTTATGGTAGTAAACTCATTTGGACTGTGAACTCCTCAACAACTCTAAAGAAGGTGGTCTTTCTCATCTTAGGGTAGAGCTAATGTCCCTAAATCATCCCTAGCCTTCAAAACTTGCACTTACACATGAGTAGCCATGAGTTTACGGCTGTAAACACCCTTGGGCCGTAAACCCATGGTAGTAAACTCATGTGAGTGCCTTTATACCTTCCTATGTTGAATCACGTGTGATTCCAACACTTGGTCAAGCTGTTTCCTAGTCCCAGAAGGTGTTTCCTTTCATATAGTTGTTGTAAACACTATATTCATGTCAATACGTGTCCTTATATGTCATTTAAGACTTATTGTGTCTCGAGACTTCATTCGTGGAACTTCTCATCCTTACACGCATACCCGTTTGAATCACCCACATTAGGCGAGTTCATACCCTGTAATGAATCATTTAACTATTTTAACAGTTTTAAGGGGGGATACATGTTGAACTCAATGATAATTGTGTAAATATTTGTTGTTAAACATCCTTCAAAATGTTACTTATGTTATTTATAAGTTGTCAACACATTTCAAACTCGTTTTAAAGTTATGTTACTTTATAGTTATACAAAGCTCCGTTATTAAAGTAAAAGCATAACTTAGTAGAGAGATGAGTCATTCCAGTAACATTCCAAGTAGAATAGTTATATTGTTGGAGAATGCTATTCATTACTTCTAGTACAATGAAGCACACAAGGAATCAATACCAGATCAGAAGAAACAGTGAAGAGAATCAAACAATACCAGAACATAACATAACAAACAAGTTAGGTTGCTATAGCATGATAACACACAGACAACATCTAATTATACCAATGAATCACTAACGCATTAGTGATAGTTATATTGGGTATACATGATCATATAACTTTAATGTGAATTACACGGCTTGCATGGAATTTTTGGGGTCGCGTTTGGTTCCCTCAATCTCTTTACATTGAGAGCGTTTAGTAGGGGTTCTAGCTTTCACATTATGACCGTAATAAAATAAATATGTTTTTAGGTTATTAGTACATCCGCAGGTCATTATAAACCACATCTGTGTACTTACTTCTCCCATTACTTTCAAAAAGTGTCGGTAACACTTGAAAGTTGATCTATTTTCTAGTCGAGATAGTTATAAACTAGGGATAATATACTTCTACATTTGAAAAAGGAACAGTCAGATTTAACTTAGAACAGAAGATGCCTTGGTAGAAGGCTACGATTAAAGGTTAGGGTCATGATGCTAACTTTATGATTACTTAATGTATACGCTATAGGATACATATATGCTAGTAGATTCCGACAGCTAATAGGATGTGTGCTCTTCGCTGTAATTCTTGTTCCTGTTGGATGTGGGCTTGCACCGAGGTCACCCAATTTATTACCTACTCGAATCTATATATATATATATATATATATATATATATATATATATATGCTTAGTATACATTAAGACATCATAAGAGTACCGGGTATGGATCAGGTTATAGGAGACAGAGTGAATGCACAATTATTCTAGTACAAAACTTACTTATCAAAGACAGTATTTTTGGTAGACAAGACTAGAGATTTCCCAGAAAAGGGATTAATCCATTTTATTCAGCCAGTACAGTTTTAGAGACTTTAAGTGAGTTAACTCTATAACACCTTAGTTTATACACCATGTTTATATATAAAACTAATATCTGATAGATACCTAAATGTGTGTTTTCCCCCGACGTCCTGTTCCTGTTGGATGTGGGCTTAGGGCAGATTCTCCCTATTAACTATCTACCCGATATCAGATTATATATATCAGTATAAACAAAGCTATTATAAAAGTAATCACCATAGTCATTATTTTACAATAAGAAAAATAGGTTTTCTTAAAAGAACTCTCCATTAGTTATAAAGGAACCATTACAAATAACTCCATGAGTAACAAGTGAATACACCAAGGTTATATATGACAACGATCTAACAACCAATGGAATGTGTGCTATCCGCCTTACTTGCTGTTCCCCATTGGGTTGTGAGTTTAGGGCAGATGCGCACAATTGATTGTGTATTTACTGTAAGTATATATAAATTGTACCCACTTAGTACGCATAGAAAGGCTTGTAGTGTCATTTTACTTAACTTCCATTAAAGTAGGAAATATAGGATTTTCTAGAGGAACAGGCGATCATTTCAAAAACAGAACTTACAGCTTACCTCACTTGTGCATATACATTTTCAACCACATTTAACAACTTACTCACATCACTAAAATCTTATGAACTCACCAGCTTAATTGCTGATCAACTCTTTCAAATAACTTTTATTCTCAGGAGACTATTAGACAGGTGTTCGTGCTGGGAATTTAGAAGATGGAGCATTACAACTTCAAGTCTTGTTTTGTTAATTGTTTATGACTTCTATGTTTTGTGAACACACACACACACACACATTGTAAACACTTTCTTTCTTAATGAAATGGTTGTTCATTACTTGCTTACCATATACATATCTCGTGATACTTGACATGACGTCCTCCACCCCCGAACGTTTCCGCCGTTCCGGTTTTGGGGTGGGACATTGCCTGCGGGATACCATAAACCAAGAGATTTGATTCCTTTTAGGTACCGAAGAATTTGTTTGGCTGCGGTCATGTGTGACAGTTTCGGGTCAGCCTGGTACCTTGCGCACACATTGGTTGCAAAGACAATGTCAAGTCGGCTTGCGGTGAGATACATTAACGATCCAATGATACCTCTATAAGTCTTGTGATCCACAGATTCGCCAGAGGGATCAGCAGAGATCTTATATCCGAAGGCCATAGGGACCATAGCCAAAGAGCAGTTGTCCATAGAGTATTTCTTCAGAAGTTCAGTGGTGTATTTCTCTTGATGATTGAATATCCCTTGCTAAATTTTTTTGACTTGAAGACCTAGAAAGAAGTTAATCTCTCTATTCATGCTCATTTGAAATTTGTTTGGCATGAGCTTAGCAAATTCATCCACCCTTCCTTGATCAGATGATCCGAAGATGATATCATCCACATATATTTGTACAAGCATAAGGTGAGACCCGTTTGCTTTTCTAAATAGTGTGGGATCAATCATTCCTCTTTTGTAGCCTGAAGAGACTTAGAATTCAGAAAGAGTTTCATACCAAGCTCTAGGGGCTTGCTTCAGACCGTAGACTGCTTTTCTAAAGCTTGTAGCAGTGATCAGGGAACTCGATACTTTCAAAGCCGAGAGGTTGTTGAAGATAAAACTCTTCTTTTAATTCCCCATTGAGAAAAGCACTCTTAACGTCCATTTGATGTACTTTGATGTTTTTGTGAGAAGCATATGCTAAGAAGATTCTGATTGCTTCTATTCTAGCTACCGGAGCGTATGTTTCATCGTTGTCAACACCTTCCAGTTGACTATATCCTTTAGCAACTAGCCTTTCCTTATTTCTGATAACCACACCAGATTCATCTAGCTTGTTCTTGAAAACCCATCTTGTACCAATAATAGTATGGTCTTGTGGAATGGGAACAAGTTGCCACACTTTGTTTCTTTCAAATTCTTCCAGTTCTTCTTGCATTGTAGAGATCCAATTTGGTTCCAATAATGCTTCATTGATAGATCGAGGTTCGACTGCAGACATAAATACTACATAGTGACAATGATCAGATAAATCTTTGGTAGATCGAGTTTGGATACCTGCGAATGGGTTGCCAATAATTTGGCCTGGTGGGCGATCCTCCGTCCATAAATATAGACGAGGCATCAGATGGTCATCAGTTGTGGTTGTAGGAATGTTTTCAATGTCAGATGTTGCTTTAGATAGGGAAGGAAGTTCCCCCTGGATTTGTGAACAGCCTACTGAATCATCATGACTTGTTGGAGCGAGAGAGGCATTTTCTTTAGTTTGGAGAGGTTTCCCCTGGATTGCTAAAGGGATTTCATCTGGAAGCTGAGAAGGTTCCCTCTGGACTACTTATGGATGTTCATCTGTATGCGAAGTTTCAGTTGATTTTCTGAGGGTGGGAGCTTGAGCATCATCAAATACTGGAACCTCGATGGTTGTAGTATGAACTGGAGTAGCGCTTTCCCCCTCAACAGGAGAGGTGAAAGTATTGAGAGATGCTACCTCGGAGAGAGATGGTCCAGAAACATCAGCATGTTGCTGTTGAGCTGCGGGAGACACAAGAACTTTGGATAGTTTCACAGTTTCAGCAGGGTCGAAGAGATCAACATAGTTTACTTCAACCATATTTAATGGTCCTGGAGAAACATGAATATCGGTTTCCATAATGGCAGTGGTTTCTTTAGATGGAGGGGTGTTGCGGGTGTAAGAGTCATCGAACTTTACATCAAACTTTCAAGGATTAACCTTGTACGTCTGATGAGAACCCGATACACAACCTTATTTTTGGAGTAACCAAGAAAGTTACCTTCATCAGACTTTGGTGCAAAATTGTTATGTTGATCTCGGTTGTTGATCACAAAACATCTACACCCAAATATGTGAAAGAAACAAACACTTGGTTTTCGGTTGTTGAGGCCCTCATATGGTGTCTTGTTGAGGCGTTTGCATACAATGTTTCGGTTCTGAACAAAGCATGCAGTGGCTACACCTTCAGCCCAAAAGTAAAGTGGAAAATGGGCGAAGTTGAGCATGGATCTGGCTGCTTCAACAAGGGTGCGGTTTCTTCGTTCAACAATACCATTTTGTTGAGGTGTATACCGAGCTGAAAAGTTAAGTGAAATCCCTTTTGACACGAAGAAGTTGTTGAGTGGATGATTGGTGAATTCAGTACCATTGTCACTGCGGATACATCTTACTGGAAGCTTGATCTGAAGTTCTATTTCTTTGATGAAGTTTATGAGAATCTGCGGTGTTTCGGATTTGAGTCTGAGAAAGAATACCCAAGTGAAGCGAGTGAAGTCATCAACTGTAGCCAATATATATTTTTTATGATGAAGACTGGCTATAGTTGATGGACTGCAGAGATCAATGTGGAGAAGTTCGAGTGGTTCAGATATGGATGAATCAGTTACTATAGGGTGACTTGCTTTTGACTGCCTACCAAATACACAAGCAGGACATAGAGTGTCATTGCTGAATTTGAGAATGGGTAGAGCTCTTACCAATTCTTCAGTGACTAAGGTGTTGATGTATCTGAAGTTGAGATGAGCGAGCTTCCGGTGCCATAACCAGCTAACTTCGGATACAAGTTTATAGAGAAAGCACAACTACGGTTTACCAATGATGAGAGAGACATCCAGAGGATACATTGTTCCTTCGGATCATGGCTTGATTAAGCAAGTGGTTCTATCACTTGTCATTATGTAACATAATTGATCATCAAACTCCACTCGATGGCCTGCTTTACATAGCTAGCCAACACTGATGAGATTGTGTTTAAGGCTTTCTACATAAGCAACCCTCTGAATGGAAAATTTCCCCGTAGTGAGAACACCATAGCCTCGTATGATGCCATTTGCATTTTTTCCAAAAGTGACAATTCCACCATTGCATATAGGCCTGAAATCCCGAAGGTACTCTAACCTTCCGGTCATATGCAAGGAGCAGGCACTGTCGATCAACCATTCTTCTTCTTGATCCTCCTTGCACAAAGCCTACAGAAATTAAGTGGTTAATTTGGGCACCCAAGCGAGTTTGGAGCCCGGAGTCACATACGATGTGTTAATGGATGCATGATGTGAGGTGGCAGGGACAAGTGTTAAGTCAACTTTCAAGCCTAGTCCTGAGTGTTTGAAGTTCTTTGGAGTTTTGTGAGATTGTGGATAATTATGAGTGTTTTTGGAGAGATTAGAGGTGACCCTGAAATCCTTGGTGTTTGATGTTCTTTGGAATTTTTTTCATTGACATTGACACGAGAACTTTTTGTTATTTTCCCTGACATTTGACTTGGTCTGAGCTTTTGAAGAAAAAGTATGATTTTGTCCATTCCGAGGATTGTGAGATTCGACCCTTTTGTTTGTGTGTTTTGAAAAAGTGTTTTGTGCAGGTCTTGCAGGTGTGAAGACACGAGCAGACCTTTTGTGATGTGATTTCTTAGACACTTGAGATGACCTTCTGAGTGTCGGAGTTGGCAAAATTCCTTTGCATTTTTGAGATTTTGAAACTGACACTGGAAGGGTTAGGGTAGGTAGGATACCTTTCCATTTTGGATCATTGAGAGAATTGATTTGAAAACCATTTGATCGAGAAGACTTATCCTTAGGTGTGGATGTTTTTTGAGTATTGTCAGGAACAGTGAAATCCTTCCATTTTGTTTTCATGGAAACAGTTTTCTTGAAATGATAATTTGAGAAACAAAATTTTCAGGACTTTTTGACTTTGGACATTTCACATATTTCTTAAGTTTTGAACAAATTTCCCGTTGCTTTCCACGAGAACGAAATTCTTCTTTAAAAGCTCTTTTTGCTTCGGTCTTAGGAGAACAACAGTTTGTGACATTTAATTGCGGTTTCCTTAAATCTTTTGAAGATTTTGAAAAATAGTGACTCGATTCATCCGAACTTGAGATGTCAGGACTTTGAGAACATTGACCAAATTCAAAATTTTCAATTGGTAATTCATTATTAATTGATTCAATAGTCACAGAACTTTTGACTTTGATCAGTGGTGTAGTGCTTTGGACTACCGCAGAGTAAGTCTTGTTGGACACTTCTATGGGACATTTGATATTGGACAACAGGAAAGATTGCAGTACATGATTGCGGTCGGAAACACAGCGGTCAGACTGTAAGGATGGGAAGTCCAAAGAGACTTCAGGACTTTCAATAACAATTTCCTCATCGGCTATGGATGATGTCTGAGAATTTGTGTTATCAACATGAATAGAAAATTCAGGGATAATTTCTTTTGTAACACAATTATTACTCAAATCATGAAGTTTTCCAAAGTGGGCTTGGATATCTTCAGGAAATGTTTTGTTATTGATCGGAAATAGGAAGTTGCGGTCTGGTGGGACATAGGGACGTTCCAGTGTGAACTGAGGTGAGGAGTTCATTGCGGTTGGGTAACCATTGGACCAACCCCAGTTAAAGGTGTTATTAACATTCCAATTATTAACAAGATTCCCAATGGCCTCAGTTTCATTAAACAACTTTTCAATTAAAAGATTTAAACGTACAATTTCATTCCGTGCTACATCTATCTGATTCAAGGCTATTTCTAATTGTGTTTCACTTAACATTCTAGCATCTTTTTCTAGCATTAAGTCCTTCTCTAACATTTCCATTTTGAGTCTCTTATTGTCCAAACGTCCTCTAACATGGAACATCTCCTGCGAAGCGATGTTCTTCTCATCTAGGGCTTTATTGTAGTCTGTAAGAACGGCAACACAAGTGTCATTGAGTGTGTCTACGAAAGGTTGACAATCATGCATGTTGTAATTTAAAGTTTGAATCATAAGTTTTACCTGTTCCACAATGCTGAGAGTTCCATCTTTAGCCATATAGCAATGGTTCTTCTTTAGATTGGTTGAGCCGTCTTCATCAGCAGTTGCTACCGTAAAGATCTTGCCTTTCCCTTTGCTGAGATGATCTTCATCTTCATCTCCTCATGACCACACTTGATGATTCCTCTTCACTTGAGCAACATGGGCCTTTCCCTTTTCTTTATCTTCCAGTTCTTGAGCCATTCTGAGATAGAAGGCTCGATCTTTCACTACGTTCCTTGCAATCCTTAGCAAAATGGTTTTCCTTGTTGCACTTGTGACATATGATAATGTCACTCTTGTCTTCTAAAGAGGTACTGGGGTCAGTTTGGGACTGCGGTGGTACTTCTTTGGACTGTGTTTGCTGAGACTGCGGTGGAGGGAGAGGGTTCTTGGTGGAACGAAAGTGATTGTTTTGAAAGTTGTGGTTGAAAGGTGGTCGATTGTATTGTTGGTTTTTGCAAAATGAAGGTGGTAAGCGATTGAATTTCTGAGTGATAAGAGCAATGACATTCTGAAACTCTTCTTCATCGTCATATTCTAAGTCAGCTTCATATGACTGCGGTGGTGAGTCATACAAAGTGGGATAGGTTTGAGTCTGAGGTGATTGAGTTACTAATGCAAGTGGACATCCGAAGTCTAAGCAGTCCTTGAGTACGGTGGACTCTTGAGCATGCAATTCTCTATAAAGCTTATAGAGAGATAATGAGTGAATCTTCATGTCACCTTGTACAATCATTTTGGTTGTTGTCCAGTGTCTTCCTAAGACATTAAGAAACTGCAGATTTCTTTCATGATTGTTGCGGATGGTACCCGCATTGGACAGTTTTGTGACGATCAAGTTGAATCTTGTAAATGAGTCTTCCAAACTTTCACCGAACTGGGCTTTGAAGTTATTGAATTTATTGAGTGCTGTAGTGAGCTTCTTGTCTTGTGCCTGCTCTGAACCTTCGTACAAGTTTTTGAGAACATCCCAAATCTCCTTTGTTGATTTGCAATTTATGATGATGTCGAAGTTGTCAGGTGCAACTCCACAAGAGATTTCATAAAAGGCAATAGCATCATTTTCCATCTTGTCTAGATCATCTTTTGTGGGACGGTTCAAAGCTGGTTGACCTCCTCCTAGCCTTGTTGCGGCTCCATCAGTTTGGACTGGGGTAGGGACTGAAACGTGGGGTCTGTCTTCTATGGATCTCCAGATATCTCTACCAAGTCGTCAGAGATATCTCTCCATCCTTTAAGACCAGTGATGATACTCATTTGCAACTAGTACTGGGGCTCGATTGGAACCACCAACACTGTTGGAAACATTCAGTGATAACGATTGTGCCATTTTGAAGATTTTTTTGTTTAGAAATGAGCTTCAGTGGTATAGAGGGCTTTTTTTGAAAAATCAGAGTTCCGATTTTCAAGAAGCAACCACTATGGCTCTGATACCAATTGTTGAGAGAAAAACTTTGAGACACACTTGAACAAAACAGTTACAAGAAGTATATAGCGGAATAGTTAATTTCGAAGGATCTGTTAGCTCAACAATAGTATTAATAGTTAGAAGTTAGCGAGTTAGATGCGGAAAGTAAGGTAATGTAAATGACAACAATTGTTATATCAAGTATACACGTAAGTTCATTCATAACTTGGAATGCATTCAAGCCAATGTTAGTAAGTGAGATCAAACTTAGTGATTAAGTCACAAAGACTTGCTCCGAAGAGTGATTGCAATCTGCTATGTAACAGTAAGAAATATGGTTAAGTAACAAAGAGATAGAAAGGATAAATCTAGAGAAGATGTATTAGAAAGTGAAGATGCGTATATGATACAAAGAGCATGGTCTATATTTATAGAGACACAAGAGTTACAATACAAAAGGTTTTCTATGAGTAGCCATGCAAGGTCTACTGGACAATAGAAATAAAAGAGATAAGTCAATACAAAATGATTACAAAAACAAGACTGCTGATCCTTGGACATCGGTTGCGAATGACTAAAGTAGAAATTCTTGGCTGCGGCTGCGGTGCTGACTGCGGTAGGGAGAAGTTCAAGAGGGTTACTTTTAATGACTCAACAACTTGGTTCCCATCCCTTTGTGCAGGAACAAGGTCATAGTTGGGATGGATTGTATAAGCCCCAATGGGGCAGTGATTGATTGTGAGCACCAACTTGTGAGTGTGCGGACCCCAAGTGGGGGAGAGTTGGTGGTCCAAGGAGAGGGAGCTCAACGTGACCCCATTTTATGTTCATCTTCTAGGGTCAGGCGCTATCTCCATCAGGGTTGCTCGAAGTTTGTCACTTACGTTATGGACACTCGAGAGCAGGATAGAGTGACGATTGTTTGAGTGCCAGTTATTCGAGACTACCTGGATTTGTTTCTGCAGGATTTACCCGGACTGCCTCCAGAGAGGCAGGTGGAGTTCTAGATCGATCTGGTTCCTGGTGCAGCCTGTATATCTAAGACATCATATCTATTGGCCCCACCAAAGATGCAGGAGTTGTCTATGAAGCTGTAGGAGCTGCTTAGACAAGGGATTTATCAGGCCGAGTAGTTCACCTTGGGGTGCACCGATCCTGTTTATGAAGAGGAAGGATGGGCCGCATCATATGTGTATTGACTACTGGGAGTTGGACAAGCTAATGGTGAAGAACCGTTATCCACTCCCGAGGATCTTTGATTTGTTTGACCAGCTTCAGGGGGCGTCTTGGTTTTCCATGATTGATCTGTGCTCGGGATACTACCCGACGAGGGTCAAGAGGATAATGTGCAGAAGGCAGCCTTTCAAACTCGATATGGCCATTACGAGTTCGTGGTGACGCCTTTTGGGCTCACTAATGCCCCAACCGCATTCATGGACCTCATGAATCGCATGTATAGGCCGATGTTGGATTGGTCGGTGATAGTATTTATTGATGATATCCTAGTCTATTCCAAGACCCAAGAGCTGCATGAGGAGCATCCACGAGAGGTGTTGGATACCCTTAGGGGGGAGACATTCTATGTGAAGTTCTCCAAGTACGAGTTCTGGTTGCGCAAGGTGCAGTTTCTAGGGCACCTTGTCAACCAGGATGGTATTCTGGTCGATCCGGCCAAAGTGGAGGCCATGATGAGATGGGACGTCCCGAAGTCTCAATCTGAGAGTTGGAGCTTCCTGGGCTAGTTGGATATTATTGGATATATATCCAGGACTTCTCCAAGATAGCAGTACCCCTGACCTGATTGACGAAGAAGATTGCCATTTTCCACTGGTGGCTCGTGCAACAGGCAACATCTAAGACTTTGAGGCAGAAGTTAAGCGAGGCGCCAATTTTGACTCTGCCTAAGGGCGGCGAGTATTTCGTAGTCTATTGTGACACGTCTATCTCATGATCGGGCGCGGTCTTGATGCAGAGGGGGCATGTCATCGCATACGCCCTAAGGCAGTTGAATCTTCACGAGGCAAATTACCCGACACATGATTTATATTTGGGGGCAGTGGTTTTCGCCCTGAAGATTTGGCAACACTACCTTTATGGGGCCCGTTGTACTATTTACACAGATCACTAGAGTCTTAGGTACCTAATAGATCAACCAAATCTAACATGTGGCAACGTTGGTGGTTGGATGTGGTGAAGGACTACGATTGCGAGATCCTTTACCACACAGGGAAGACTCATGTGGTGGCCGATGCTCTTAGCCGCAAGGAAGCCACGCCTTCAATCAGGGATATCTGTCTGAGGATGACAGTAGTGACTCTGCTTCTGTGGCGGATTTGGGAGGCTCAACCAGAGGCTATGAAGAAGGAGCATCGAAAGAGTGAGCGCATTGTGTGTCAAATTTCCTCCTTAGATTATGATAGCTGCAAGTTATTGACACTCTATCGTAGAGTGTGGGTTCCGTACTTAGGCGTCGTACGTCAAATCCTAATGGAGGAGACGCACAAATCCATATTTTCCATCCATATCGGGGCGATGAGATGTATACAAATCTTCGCCTGGTTACTGGTAGCCTTGCATAAAGCGGGATATAGGTTGGTACGTCAAAATGTGCTTGACTTGCAGGAATGTCAAGGCCGAGAACCAGAGACGTCACGACAAGATGCAGTCGTTGGACATCCTTGTGTGGAAGTGGGAGATGATTACCATGGATTTCATCACTAAGTTGTTGCGGAAGGCGCAAAGAGTGGATGCGATATAGATTATCGTGGATTGGTTGACCAAGAGTACCTACTTTATTCTGATCCAGGAGAGCATTTATGCCGAGAAGATGGCAAATATCTATATCAGGGAGGTCATCGCTCGGCACAGGAGGCCGGTTTTTGCGATTTCCGACAGAGACGTTCGTTCACTTCTAGATTCTTGAAGAAATTTCATGACGAGCTGGGTACTCGTCTACATTTCAGCACAGCCTTCCACCCGCAGACGGATGGTCAGAGCGATCGGACCATCCAGACAATGGAGGATATGTTGCGAGCATGCGTTATGGATTTCGGTGGTAGTTGGGATACATATCTCTCATTACCTAAGTTCTCTTATAAAAATAGCTACCACCCCAGTATCGAATGACCTCCCTTTGAGATGCTTTATGGGAGGAAGTGTAGAACCCCAATATATTGGGGTGAGGTTGATAAGAGGGTCATAGGGAGTACCGAGGTGGTGCTCAACATGAATGAGATGATCCAGCAGCTCCGGAGTAGATTCCAGATGACTCAAAGTCAGCAGAAGAGCTAAGCCGACGGACGCTGATCGGACCTAGAGTTCCAGGTCGTGGATATGGTACTCCTGAAGGTGTCACCTTGGAAAGGTGTCATTCGCTACAGGAAGCGGGGCAAGTTGGGCCCCAAGTATATTGGAGCGTTTAGGATTATAGCCTAGGTGGGAAAGGTGGCGTAACGAATAGACCTTTTAAAGGAGCTCAGACAGATCCACAACACTTTCCATGTCTCGCAGTTGTGGAAGTGCTTAGCTGATGATTCTGTTGTGATACCTTTGGAGGATATTTAGGTGGACGACCATCTGAACTACACATGGAAGCCAATAGAAATTTCCAAAAGGAAGATGAAGGATCTGAGGAACAAGAGGTTCGAGTTGGTGAAGGTGCAGTGGCAGCACCATAAGGGCTCAAAATAGACATGGGAGCTAGAAGACAAGATGAGGGAGCATTACCTAGAGCTATTCTCAGCAGTAGCAGCAAACTACGAGGATGAAGTCTAATTCACGTGGGGGAGATTGGTAATGACCAAGTTGCCAGGTAGTTCCTTTTCTTGCTTAATTATGTGATAATATCACATTTTTGGTAGGAGGGTCATACGTCGGGCATACGTAGTGTACGTATGGAGTACAAAGGTGAGGTGCGAAGCAGGGAAAGCCGCTGCGTACGATGGGCATACCCATGCCTATGTTGCGCGTAAGCTGACCAGATACGAACACTAAATTTTAGGGTTTTCACCTTATATAAACACCTTAAAGTCATCCCACCCTTCATTCCATCAACCTCCACTGTCCCTAAAGTGCTAAACTCGAACCCTAAGCCTCTTGCATGCATCCTCAGCTAATCTTGAACACTTTTGGTGATATTTAGTGATTTTGAAGAAGGAGTTTGAATAAGGAATAAGAACACGAAGATGAATTGTAGATCCAGAAGTTTGGCATCATTTCTGAATCATTTGAGGTGTAAAGCTTTAAAATTGACCATTGCATGCTTATATCTAGTTTTGGGGGTGCTTTATGTTGCATTCTAGCTCCATTGTTGAGGTTTGTTGAGTTTTAGAAGTTCTAGTCCATACGGGTTGTCCTTTTAGGCTTTTGGAAGTATTTGGAGCCATAAAAATCTGGCCTTGATTGTTTAGACTTAACCGTGCAAGTGTCAGATGGCCAGAAACTGTGTTTATGGACTTAATTCATGTCTTAATCCCCATCCATGGATGCAAAAACGTAAAGTTTATAACTTTATGGTTTAGGACGTTTTTAAGGGCCTGGATCTATGTTTTGGACGTTAGGACTTAACCGATTAAGTCACAATGAAGCTTCTAAGGTTGCTGGCCAGTTAGCTGCGTGTAGTAGGTCAACTTCCCGTAACTAGTTAAGGCCAGCGTACGCTGGGCGTACGTGCCAAGTATGTCGCGCGTACATATGTAGTGGTCAAATATGGTTTTTGGAGCCTTAGGACTTTAGGCATGGATTTGTTGGGCCTTAAGCCCACCTGTGGATTAAGGCCTCTGGGCCTAGGCCTAGTGTTTATGGTATGGCCTTATTTAGCCTTATTGGATCTTAAGGCTTAGTTAGATGGACTCAGAGATTTTAATTTATAAGTTGGTCCTTGGAAGGAAGAGGCCCAATAGGGCAAGGATTAAGGAACCCTTGCCTTATGACATGAATCAGGGTTTGTCTTTGTGACCCTTGCATTGGAATGTTGGGATGGGCATGTTTGTATGCTAGGTTAGCCCTTTGGTATGTTGGGTTGGGCCTGTTTCTATTATGGGTTGGGCTTTTTTGTTTGTTCGGTTGGTGTAACGACCCACTTTCCAAAAGAAAATTTTCATTTTTGATTAACCAAAACACTGTCGATGATCGTTGAAATTCTCAAATACAATCGTTTTCAAAATTAATATTAAGTACAATTTTATTCAATTCATAAGAGTGTCCCAAAAAAACATCTGAGAGGGTGCACGCCACGCCATCATGCCTTGCGCTTGCCCTTGGGCTCAGAAGTACCTGAAAGAAATCCACAAACTGTAAGCTAATGCTTAGTGAGTTACCCATATCGTACCGCACATACAATCCACAAATCACATATCATATTGGCCATAAAGCTACATATATCATATAAGCCATGCATACAACATATATGGATGCCTGGGAAACCCTCCGGGGTCTTACTCCAGGTGCCTCGAGGACCCCCTGAGGTCTTAGCCCAAGGATGACCTGGAAACCCTCCAGGGTCTTACTCTGGGTGCCTCGGGAAACCCCCCGAGGTCTTAGCCCAAATGCCTCAGGAACCCCCCAGAGGTCTTTACTAAGGATGCCTCGGAAACCCTCCAAGGTCTTACACATAGATGCCTGGGGAACTCCCCCCCCCTGAGGTCTTTCATGCAAATGTCACAAATATCTAGCATATCACATATTCCGTAACTAAGTAGCAAATCACGTAACAAATAATGGGTCGGACTTGGTGCCTTAGACCCATTGGTATGGTGAGGAGACTCACCTCTGTCTGAATAATCTGAAAGTTGCTCTCCTAACAGTTCATAAACACCCGTGCTAAACAATAATAACATTACTCCTTGTTAGGATCAAACACCATCTAAGTGGAGAACCCAAATCCCAAAGTCCTTCACAATAGCTCAAAAAATCTTCCTTAGTTAATGGGCTCAAAGTCCATATCCAAAATTATTAATGGGCCTCATGGCCCAATAAAGCCCAACCATAACATCAATGGTCCAAAACAGATAAACTGGCCCACTAACCCCAAAACGTGGCTAGGCCCAATGAGTAATTGAGGCCCAAAACCTCGAAGGCCCAAAACAAATCCAAGTCCAACTGTTGTGCATACGCCTAGCATACCACCATGGTACGCGCATCGTACTGAGTCCTTGAGCAGTACACGCGGCGTACACTAACTTACGCCCAACATACAAACAAATTAAGCACTTCCTTCCATTAAGTGCTTAATACTCAATGTTCTAATGTCCAAAACCAGATCTAAGCTCCTTAAGCCGTCCTAGGGCATAAAGTTGGCAACTTTATGCGCTTGCATGCTCTATGGGACTTAAAAACTTCATTCTTCACATTGGGACTTCATATAAGGCCCCAAACTGTTAAATTGAGTGTAGATACTCCCCAAGCTATCACCTTCATGCATCTAGCATGCTCACAAGGCTCACATCTAACTGTTTCAACCTCTGGATTTGCTCAACTCTCAAGAGAAGGTCCAAAAACAACAAAAGGTACCATAAAGAAAACACTAATTAGTTCTTAAGAATAAGAAGGCAAGATCAAAGCTTTATACCTCCAGATGCTCCTCAAGATGAACTAGATACAGATTCTTGAAGCCCAAACGCCACTCTAGGCTTGCTTGATAACTCCTTCTCTTCAATGGACACTAAAATTGCCACATATGCACTCGTTAAGCTCAAAGAACACTATCTAATGGCATTAGGGTTTTCAGATATGTTTGAAGGTGAAAGAGGCTGATTAGGGTGAGGCTGAAATGAGATAAGGATGCTTATATATGCCATAAGTCCGGAAATTAGGGTTCGGACATCCGTTACGTACACCCAGCGTACGTGTTGTCCCTCCGCGATCATTCTTGCAAAGTACGCTAAGTGTACCCATGAGTACGCCTAGCGTACTTAGGGGACTTATTATGCAACATTTAAAATTTTCTTGTGCTTCAAAGGTAATACCTTATTTGGAGTGTTACAACTCTCCCCCACTTGAACTAAACTTCATACTCGAAGTCCGTAGATGTGAATAGACCAGGGTAATGCTTCGACATCTCCTCTACCGGCTCCCATGTCCATTCGGAGCCCCTTTAGTGCTGCCATTGCACAGTTACAAGCTTCACTTCCATGTTCCGAAGACCCTTGGTTTTCCTATCCAAAATCGCAACGGGCCTCTCAATGTAGTTTAGGCTCTCGTCTATCTGAATGTCGTCCAGAGAAACGATTGTGGACTCGTTAGTGACACACTTCCGAAGCTGCGACACATGGAAGGTGTTGTGAATTTGGCTAAGCTCATTCGGCAATTCCAAGCGATATGCCACCTTGCCTATCCAGTCCGTAATCTTGAATGATAACCTCCTTCGAGGGTGACACTTTCAACAACAAAAAGTCCCCCACCTGGAACTCAAGATCCGATTGCCACCGGTCAACATAAGTTTTCTGACGGCTCTACGCGACCCGCAACCAATCACGCACCTACTGAATCAACTCGATAGTCTTGAGTACTACCTCAGTGCTCCCCATGACCCGGTGTCCAATCTCATCCCAACAAAGTAGGGTCCCGCAACTCCAACCATACAACATCTCAAATGGAGCTCGATCGATACGGTCATGGTAACTATCATTGTATGAAAGCTCTACCAATGGGAGGTTGGTATCCTAACTCCCTCCAAAATCCAACACACATGCTCGCAACATATCCTCAAGTGTATGGATTGTCCTCGCACTTTGGCTGTCTGCCTAGGGGTGGTACGCCGTACTAAAGTGCAGCTGGGTGTCCAGTTCCTCGTGGAACTTCTTCCAGAACCTAGATGTAAACCGAACATCATTGTTAGAGAACACCAGACACAGGCACACCATGCCTCGCTACCACCTCCCGTACATAAATATCCGCCAACCTCTCAGTGGATATACTCTTAGAAATCGGAATGAAGTGGGAACTCTTTGTCAATCTGTCCATGATCACCCATATGGCGTCCACACCCCTTGCCGTCCTCGGTAATTTCATGATGAAGTCCATAGTGATCTCTTCCAATTTCCACATGGGAATGGGTAGCGGCTGAACCTTACCATGAGGCCGGTGATGCTCGGCCTTGACCTTCCTGCAAGTCAAGCACCGTTCCACAAACGAGGCGATCTCCCACTTCATGTAAGGCCACCAATAACTCAGCCTCAAGTCTCTATACATTTTCGTAGCCCCGGGATGTATAGAGAACTTGGACTTGTGTGTCTCCTCTAATATTCTCCGTCTCAGGGTCTCAAAAGCCAACTGTAGATCCGTGCCCCACCAAAATGTCACATTCTTCTTGGCCAAGCAGTTCAAGGGCACAACAATCTTGGAGAAATCCTGAATAAATTTCCGATAATAGCCCACTAAACCCAAGAAGCTACGGATCTCAGACGCATTCTTTGGTACTTCCCACCGCATTACTGCCTCAACCTTGGCTGGATCAACCGAAATGCCTTCCTGGTTGATGATGTGCCCAAAAACTATACCTCCCGCAGCCAAAAATCACATTTGGTGAACTTGGCATACAACCTCTATGCCCTCAGAGTTTCCAATACCTCTCTTAGATGCTGTTCATGCTACTCCCTGGTCTTAGAATAGACAAGGATATCATCAATAAAAATGATCACCGACTGATCTAGCATTGGTCAACACACCCTGTTCATGAGATCCACGAACGATGTTGGGGCATTGGTGAGCCCAAAGGGCATCACTACAAACTCGTAATTCCTATACCGAGTCTTGAAAGCTGTCTTCGGTATGTCCTCATCCTGAATCCTCATCTGATGGTACCCTGACCAAAGATCAATCTTGGAAACCAAGACGCACCATGCAGATGATCGAACAAACCATTGATCCTCGGCAATGGATAACGGTTCTTCACCATTATTTTGTTCAACTCTCGGTAATAATGCACATCCTGTGTGATCTATCCTTCTTTTTCACGAACATGATCGGTGCTCCCCACAGGGAACTACTCGGACGGATGAACCCTCAGTCAAGCAGCTCCTGAAGCTGCATAGATGACTCCTACATCTCGGGCAGTGCCAACCAGTATGGTGCCTTCGCTATCAGAACGGCACCCGACACCAAATCAATGCAAAACTTGTTGGATTAGTGTCTAAGCCCGTAACCATATTTGTCAAGTACTTGACCCGATTGTGCATGGTCCTTTTGGGTTACCTTCACCAGAGCAAAATACAGAAAGAGGTTATTATGATTTATTAATATGTTATAAGAATAATATATTAAAGGAGAAATCATATTTGTTTAATTAATATTGGTCAATAATTAATTAAGAATTAATTTTGTGATCAAGTGTAATTAATTAAACTAGAGGGGCTGAATTCTAATTATGTAATAGTTACAAAATATGGTAATGGTTGTCCTTGATATGGGTTGGACGAATTCAAGGGATAAGATATCCTTGAAATCATCCAAAGGATAAGGATAAGCGTTTTCAAGGCTTATCTTATGGTTACTTGGTGGGCAAGCAACTAGATAAGGATAAGGACTGAAACCCTAATCTCTACACCTATATAAAGACCCCTATGGCCATAAGAATTCATCCATGCCTTGTCTAGGGTTCCTAGGGAAGAATTTCATACATCTTCATTCTCTCTTGCCTCTCCATTTGTTCTTGGTGTTTGTGAGCCATTAGATGTACTACACTTGTGGTACTTGATTTCAAAGACAAGAAGATTCAAGATTTAAGTTGTTATTACAATATAACAACAAGAGGTATGTATTTCATCCTTCCTTGTGGATTTCGAAATACCTAGAAGCTTTTTAGGGTTCTTCAAGTGTTCATAATGTTGTGTAACTAATAGTGATAACATAGATCCAATTCTAGGGTTGATTGCACACATAGGATTGTTTGTACAAAACCCATCAAAACTCCACCTAACTCTCTAGAGGCACTCCTTGTAACTCTTCGGTAAAGACATCCCGAAATTCCTATATAACCGACACACTACCCAGATCTGTCATGGTCTCAACCCTCGTATCTGAGATATAATCCAGAAATCTCTTACATCCCTGCAAAAGAAATCTCCTAGCCCTCGCAACCGAACAGAGAGATGGCCCCTGTGAGGCCCTCTCACCATGTATAACCAGTTCTCCACCACTTGGGGTTCGAACCCTCACCAACTGATGCTCGCAATCGATCATGGCCTCATTGGCCCCCAACCAGTCCATCCCATTAATCACATTCAGTCCATATCACAATATCGGAACTAGATCAACACAGAACCTCTCCCCAAGCACATTCAGGACACAGTCCCGATACACCCTTGCTACGCTCACGATGCGATCATCCGCAATCTCAACCTCATGAAGGGAATCCAAACTCCCCGGCGCATCCCAAAACTTCTGGCTAAATGCAAGAGATACTAATGATCGGGTAGCCCCCGAATCGAATAATACGTGAGCAGACATACCATTGACTGAAATGGTCCCTATACATAAACACAATGTACGCATAAGCAATGTAAATAAATAAAGAGCAGGTAGATAAGTACATACCAACCACAACGTCTGGCTCTGCCTGAGCCTCCTCAATGGTCAACTAAAATGCATGAATTTTCATTGCCGAAGTATCCACCTTAGCAGGGCGGCCATCAGTAATCCTCAGTTTGGCGGGCGCATGCGCCACCACCACTCCTCCCCCTCCTTGCAACCTTGGATAATCGACCTTTTTATGGCCAGTCTGGTTGCAGTGGAAACAAATCAAGCCCTTTTGGGGCAATCTCTGCTCACGTGGACCTACTGATTACATGTATAACATGTCAGACCCGTCCCCTGGCAGAATCCACCATGAGATCTCCCACACTTGGCACACCAACCATGGCCCTACTAGCCCATACTAGATGAATCCAATGTCTTAGGCTTTTTAGCCTGACCCACTTCTGTCTGGATCTACTCAGGCTTCCGCTTGCTGCGAAAATCCAACTCCATCTCTCGCTCAGAGGCCCTTTCCACCATCTCATTCAGGGTTTCGCACCCTGTGAAACTCACAAACTCCTAGATATCATCCCTCTGTTGGGTTTTGAGCATTCTAACACTCCTAATTGTACATGCAACCCTAAATACGTTGGATTTATGTGTTCTCTATTATACATGCAAATATGAATATTCTAAGGTATTACCCTAACTAGCATACAATCTTTGATACTTGGGTAATAAACTAGATAGAAATACAAAGCTTGTTTATGTAGCTTGACTCCATGAAGCTCGAGAGCCTAGTGCCCCAAGTATGACACCTCAAATGGTTCAAACAACATCAAATACACTTGGAATAACTTAGAGAGAAATGATACACTTCATGAAATCGGCTAGCCCTCACCATTCCTTCATAGTCTCTCATGGTGCCCGATTTTGACAAGAATAAGATGCTTATATAGTGTGTCACAATTAGGGTTACACCATGTAAACCCTAATTGTCATAGCCTTTCATTTCCATGATCCATGGGTACAAAAACACCATGGAGCATCCTATGGGTTTTAGCCCAACTTAATAATCCATGGAGCATTAGCCCACTATACAAGTATGGATGATTTACACAATCAACCCATATATTTAATTAGTCTCATTTTGATCACTTAATTAATTCCAAATTAATTCATGATCAATACTAATTAAACAATCTTATCAATATATTAGAACTTATAATATATTACCAAACCTTAAGTGTTATTTTTCTCATTTTATTCTATCCAAATGCATGATGCCATGCAACCCAAATGGACCATGCCGAGTCGGGTCAAGTACATACCAAATATAGTTACGGACTTAGACACTAATCCAACAGTCCCCCACTTGGATAAGTCTAAAACTATTATTGTGTATGACTTCAAAACCTAACTGGGAATCGTAGCTCTCAAAAGCCGCTGTCGAACTCTGACCTTGTCGATGAACTCTGACCTTTGTCAATGACTTGTCCATTAGATAAGGGATCATATATTCCTCCATTCTAGATATCGTATGGAGTGAGACATAGATTATAAATCATTCTCTTTGTCCATTTGATGTTTCCCGATTTCCGATTTATGACGACTGACTGATTGAACAGATCAGATCAGTCTTGGCTTAGCCAAGCACTCACATGTGTCATCATTAAATCATCGAGGGGCCTACAGATATCGATTTTATCCAGAAAGTAAAAGGAATAGATAAACTTCGACTCAAATAGCTTGTTTTACTACTTGTTGAATCATGCACAAAGGCACGTTTTATAACATCGAGTTACTAATGCGGTTTCGTGCGATCAATGGGACAACCCAAAGTTTATTCCGTTACATTACCCCGTTACCGTTAACGAAATATTCCATTTTATAAAACGTCCGTTAATTAGAGGTCGCCAAATAAATAAATGTTTTATTTATTTATATATTTATGTCGTTATAGTCATAATAAAGTAAATAAAAACACTTAAATTATATTTCCATAGTAATTTGGAAAAAGTTAAATTTTATTACGACCACTAAATCGGGTGCGACATAAAGCCCCGTTTGACGATAGTATCTGTAACAACTCAAATTTTTCAAACAAATTTTTCATTTTTAAAACATAATATTTTCCATTAATACAAGGCATAAATAGTTTAATTATTTGGTCAATACAATTATTCAAACTCCCAAGATCCTAATACAATCTTCAGTGTGTATCGATCATGCCGGCGCCTTCCCACGGTCCTCGCTAGTACCTGAAATACATACATACACAACAACTGTAAGCATAAATGCTTAGTGAGTTCCCCAATATACACTTACACACATACGCCTTTCCAGGCCATGACCTTCTGGTCCTCATTACAACGCCTTCCGGCCCATAACATAATCGCCTTCCGGCCCATAACATATTGCCTTCCGGCCCACATATCATACATAGTACATATAACACTTAACTTACCACATATAGCATACATATCCATATCACACTTAACTTACCACTTATAGCATACATATCCATATAACACTTGACTTACCACTTATAGCATATAAACATAATACATAACATACTTGACCTTCCGGTCACACAGTCAAACCCTTCCGGGTGGAGTATAGTGAGAAGACTCACCTCGTAAGTGCTGAAAGCTAGCAACTCCTGAAATCACTCGCGCACAAACCAACGAGCTACAATCCTCCTATAACATTACATAACTCATTAACACTCATATCAGCTAAGTGTGACTATCCCTAAGAAGTCAGACTTAGGTCAACTCTGGTCAACGGTCAACGGTCAACTCGACTGGACTCGGCGAGTACCATGGCGACTCGGCGAGTCTAGTCGTCCTCACAGATTCCTGAATATTCCCTTTCCACTCGTCGAGTATACCTCTCGACTCGACGAGGTCCTCGTGGAAGAATCGCGGGGCCACCCCGACTCCACTCGCCGAGTCTGATGAACAACTCGGCGAGTCCCTGCACATCTTCAAGCTACTCGCCGAGTCTGAAGAACAACTCGGCGAGTCCATGCCATGCAGACGAGTAACTGCTTCCTGGGATAGGTCTCGTCCCGAAGTACACATGCATGGGACCTTCTGGACCTCTAAAGGTCCTAATACAAGACTATAATCGTGGGGTAACAAGGCATTACTTCATCAAATCACTAAATGGGTTCTATAAACCCTAATTTCATAAATACATCAAAATAACAGAGCAAACACGAATTCTTACCTGGATGATGTGTTCTCTGTATTCCCAACCTCAGAATGTGACCCCCTTGCTGCTCTTTTAGCCAATCCTCCCTCTTCCTTGCACACCCACTCTTCTATAACCAACAATGGCCTAAGATCCTTGCTCCTGCTGCACTTAATCGATTTAGGGTTCTTCTCAGAAGGCAAAAACGAACAATGACGGCCAATGAACCCCTTTTATACGTCCCAACCCTGAACGGTTAGGGTTTCTGCTGAACAGCGTCGACTCGCCGAGTCCATATCTGGACTCGTCGAGTCCAGTCGCGGACCCGCGACCAAGTCCGCGATCCTACTCGGCGAGTCTAGGCTCCAACTCGCCGAGTCCCCTTTTAAATCACCCCAAAAACATAATTTTAATAATACCTGAGATTCCGGGCTGTTACAATTCTCCCCCACTTGGATTAGACTTCGCCCTCGAAGTCTCATTCTGCAAATAGTTCCGGATGCTGCTCCCGCATTTCGCGCTCCGGTTCCCAAGTCATTTCTGATCCCTTACGGTGTTGCCATTGAACCAACACCAGAGGTACTTCCTTGTTCCTCAGAACCTTGATCTTCCGATCCCTGATAGCCACTGGTCTCTCCGCGTAATTCAGGCTCGCATCCACCTGAATATCCTCCAATGGAACCACTGCCGACTCATCGGCTATGCACTTCCTCAACTGCGACACATGAAAAGTGTCATGGATCTGACCCAACTCCGCTGGCAACTCCAACCGGTAGGCTACCCGACCTATCCTTGCAATCACACGAAATGGCCTAATATACCGGGGCCCCAACTTGCCCCTCTTCCTGAACCGAATCACTCCTTTCCAAGGAGAGACCTTCAGGAGAACGAAGTCGCCGACTTGAAATTCAAGCTCGGATCGGCGCCTGTCTGCATAACTCTTCTGTCGGCTCTGGGCAGTCAATAGTCTTTGTCTCACTTGTTGAATCTGTCCTGTCGTCTGGAGCACGATCTCCGTGCTGCCCATCACTCTCTGTCCCACCTCTCCCCAGCAAACGGGAGTCCGACACCTCCTACCATACAACAGCTCGAAAGGCGGCATACCAATGCTCGAATGATGGCTGTTGTTGTAGGAAAACTCCGCCAATGGTAAATACGCATCCCAACTACCCCCGAAGTCTAACACACACGCTCGGAGCATGTCCTCCAGTGTCTGAATTGTACGCTCGCTCTGACCGTCTGTCTGGGGATGGTATGCGGTACTAAAATGCAATTTAGTACCCAGCTCCTCATGGAATTTCTTCCAGAATTTGGAAGTAAAGCGCACATCACGGTCTGACACAATCGAGATCGGCACCCCGTGCCGAGACACCACCTCTCTCACGTATATCTCCGCTAGTTTCTCCGCCGAAGAACTCTCACTGATGGCAAGGAAGTGTGCACTTTTTGTCAACCTATCCACGATCACCCAAATTGCGTCAACTCCCCTAGCAGTCCTCGGCAATTTGGTGATAAAATCCATAGAAATCTGTTCCCACTTCCACTCGGGGATCTCCAATGGCTGTAACTTGCCATGCGGTCTCTGATGCTCAGCCTTAACCCTACGGCAGGTCAAGCACCTCTCAACGAACCATGCCACGTCCCTCTTCATACAGGGCCACCAATATTCCTTCCTTAGATCCAGATACATCTTTGTAGCACCGGGATGGATCGAGAATTTCGATTTGTGAGCCTCTTCCATCAACGTAACACGCGTACCGCCCACGAACGGCACCCAAATCCGACCCCGAAACGTCATAAGGCCTCGACCATCCTTGACAAACTCTGAGACTAACCCCACAACCCGCTCCTTCTTCTGCATTTCTGGTCGCACAGCCTCAGCCTGTGCCCTACGAATATCGTCCAACACAGGAGTCATCACGGTCAGTCTCAAGCACACATCTCGCAATGGAGTGCTCTCCACCCTGCGGCTCAATGCATCGGCTACCACATTAGCCTTGCCTGGGTGGTACAGGATCTCACAATCATAATCCTTGACCACATCCAACCACCTCCTCTGACGCATATTTAGGTTGGGTTGGTCCATCAAATACTTCAAACTCTTATGGTCCGTGTATATCGTACATCGAACCCCATACAAGTAGTGGCGCCAAATCTTGAGAGCGAACACTACTGCCCCCAGTTCTAAGTCATGCGTGGGATATCTCGCCTCATGAGGCTTCAGCTGCCTCGATGCATAAGCTATCACATGACCCCTCTGCATCAACACTGCACCCAATCCCGAAATCGATGCGTCGCAATATACCACGAAATCTTCCATCCCTTCTGGGAGAGCTAATACCGGGGCTTCGCACAATCTCTGGCGAAGTGTCTCAAAGGAGATCTGCTGCTCGGGCCCCCATGAGAACGTAACACCCTTCCGGGTCAATCTGGTGAGTGGCACTGCGATCTTGGAGAAATCCTTGATAAATCTCCGATAATACCCTGCCAACCCAAGGAAACTTCTGATTTCAGAGGGTGACTTCGGCACCTCCCAACTCATCACCGCCTCAACCTTGGCCGGGTCGACCAATATCCCTTTTTGATTAACCACATGTCCTAGAAACTGGACCTCCCGCAACCAGAATTCACATTTGGAGAACTTTGCATAAAGTTTCTCCGACCTCAATACCTCAAGGACCTCCCTCAAATGCTCCTCATGCTGCTCTCTCGATCTCGAATACACCAGAATGTCGTCTATAAATACGATCACCGACCGATCCAACATCGGTCTGCATACCCTGTTCATGAGATCCATGAACACAGCCGGGGCATTGGTGAGTCCAAAAGGCATCACCACAAACTCATAATGCCCATATCGCGTCCTAAACGCTGTCTTCTGAACATCCTCATCCCGTACTCTCACCTGATGGTAACCCGACCTCAGATCGATCTTGGAAAACCAAGATGCTCCCTGCAACTGATCGAATAAATCATCGATTCTCGGCAATGGGTAACGGTTCTTGACCGTTAGCTTGTTCAACTCCCGGTAATCAATGCACATCCGGTGTGAACCATCCTTCTTCTTGACGAACAAAATAGGTGCTCCCCATGGCGAGCTGCTCGGCCGAATGAATCCCTTTCCCAGCAACTCCTGGAGTTGCGAAGACAACTCTTGCATCTCTGGAGGTGCAAGACGATAGGGCACTTTAGCAATAGGCGCTGCCCCCGACACCAGATCAATACTAAACTCCACTTGCCTCACCGGCGGTACTCCCGGCAACTCCTCGGGAAAGACATCTGAAAATTCGCGCACCACCGGAACTTCCTCAACTGACTTCGGTTTCTCGGAAACCTCCCGCGTATCCATCACATACGCCACAAAACCTTTACAGCCCTGCTGTAGACACTGCCTCGCCCTAGCGGCCGAACAAAAAGCTGATCCCGAACGGGTACCCTCGCCGTACACCGAAAGAACTCCACCTCTAGGGTCTCGTATAGTCACCAACTGACGCTCACAGTCGATGACAGCGCCGAACTTGCTCAGCCAGTCCATGCCCACGATGACACAGACATCCCCCATCGCGATAGGAATCAGATCAATCGGGAATCCAACCCCGAAAATCTCTAGTACACATCCCCGAAGAACCTCCGTAGCACAAATCACCTTCTCGTCAGCTATAGAGACTCTCAAAGGTCGACTCAACGACTCACGACTAACGCCAATATGCTGACTAAAGGCTAAGGACACAAAGGACCTACTCGCACCCGAGTCAAATAACACTAAGGCAGGCACAGAGTTCACAAGGAAAGTACCTACGCGCATAATAATATAAGCATAACATATCGACATTAAAATAAATACATGAATTACAACATACCTGCCACAACATCGGGCGCAGCGCGGACCTCCTCCGCAGTCAGCTGAAAGGCTCTCCCACGAGCCCTCGGGGCCTCGACCTTCACCGGTCGAGTCTCAGTAGTCCTGGCAACAGGTGCAGATCCCTGACGAAGCTGAGGGCACTCGGCCTTCCGATGGCCGGTCTGGTTGCAATGAAAGCAAACCATAAATCCCTTGGGACACTCCCTAGCAATGTGTCCCTCCTTGCCACACTTGTAGCAAGCACCGGCTCGACACGCCCCATCATGACCCTTACCGCACATTACGCAAGTGCGGTTCTTCGAACCTCCCGTCCTCGAATCGGCGGACTTGATCCGCTTGGCTGCCGGCTGAGACTGAGCCGGTCGCCGGTCTGCCTGCTGAGACTCGGCCTCCTCCCTGGCCTGAGTCTTTAACTCGATCTCACGCTTCCTGGCATTCGCCTGAAGCTCAGTAAAAGTATGGTAAGTGGAGTTTGACACAAACTCCCGGATCTCCCTCCTCAGAACGCCCAAGTACCGGCTCATCCGAGCCTGCTCTGTGGCCACTAGCTCGGGGCAAAACATCGCCCTCTCGTGGAACTTCCGCGTGATCGCCGCCACCGAATCAGTACCCTGCTTGAGGGCTAAGAACTCCTGAACCAATCGTTCCCGCTCCACCAGGGGAACATACTCATCCCTGAACATGGTAGTGAACCCCTCCCATGTCACTGCCGCAGTCTCTGCTAAAGTGAAGTTCGCCGTCACGAACTTCCACCAGTCCTTGGCTCCCAGACGGAGCTGGTTCAAAGCGAACCGTACCCTCAGGTGCTCCGGGCATGAACAAGTGTAGAAGCACCCCTCTATATCTGCGATCCACCTCATCGCAGCAATCGGATCCTGCGTCCCATCGAACTCTGGTGGCTTCGTGTTGCTGAACTCTCGGAACAGCAATGAATCACCCCCCTGTGGCCTAGCAGCGGCCACAGCTGCGGTAGCTGCAGCGGTTGCAGCCTCAGTCAATGCGGCGTACCGCTCGTCAAACGTCTCCATAAGGGTGGTCTTGATAGACCCAAACATCTCCGGGATCTCAGCCCGGATCGCCGCCGCCACCTCCTCCTGAATCATCTGACGAATAGCCTCGTCACTCACACCGCTCGTACTCGCCCCGTGCCGCGGTCTAACCATGATATCTCTGAAATACAACATAAAACTATCAGAGATTCTACCGAGTATAATCGTACTCGACACGCAAGCCTACTCAGTCCCAGATATCCATGGATTCTTACTTGGGCCTCCCACTGACCCGGTGTCCTCGGTAGTACGGGCCCAATACTACCGACCACACCGCATCAATGTTCATCCCAAGTCCTCCTCCCCAAACTCCAGATAGTGAGTACTCTACTTCTGATACGCTCTATCTACCCGCATACTAGCAAAGCATCACATATAGGCAACTTCCCTAGACTAAGGCATCACAAATCAGGCCACTCTAGTCCTATCATGAATACCTAGTCTTCTAGCATGCATAACAATTCATATCATATAATATTGTAAGGTATTTTGGGGATCTTTTACCGTTCGGGCGCTGACTGATCGTACACACTGCTTCTTTCTTGCTTACCACAAAACCATTTACAAAAGTTTATGCCTTTATTTGAAAAGTTTCCTCAAATCCTCGGTTTGAGTTCAGTTACCCCCGAAGGTGCACCCGAATCCCTCAAACCAAGGCTCTGATACCAATTGTAACAACTCAAATTTTTCAAACAAATTTTTCATTTTTAAAACATAATATTTTCCATTAATACAAGGCATAAATAGTTTAATTATTCGGTCAATACAATTATTCAAACTCCCAAGATCCTAATACAATCTTCAGTGTGTATCGATCATGCCGGCGCCTTCCCACGGTCCTCGCTAGTACCTGAAATACATACATACACAACAACTGTAAGCATAAATGCTTAGTGAGTTCCCCAATATACACTTACACACATACGCCTTTCCAGGCCATGACCTTCTGGTCCTCATTACAACGCCTTCCGGCCCATAACATAATCGCCTTCCGGCCCATAACATATTGCCTTCCGGCCCACATATCATACATAGTACATATAACACTTAACTTACTACATATAGCATACATATCCATATCACACTTAACTTACCACTTATAGCATACATATCCATATAACACTTGACTTACCACTTATAGCATATAAACATAATACATAACATACTTGACCTTCCGGTCACACAGTCAAACCCTTCCGGGTGGA
The DNA here is from genome assembly GCF_002870075.4 of Lactuca sativa. Classification (NCBI taxonomy): domain Eukaryota; kingdom Viridiplantae; phylum Streptophyta; class Magnoliopsida; order Asterales; family Asteraceae; genus Lactuca; species Lactuca sativa. The sequence continues at coordinate 128,777,153 of NC_056629.2, forward strand.
GTATAGTGAGAAGACTCACCTCGTAAGTGCTGAAAGCTAGCAACTCCTGAAATCACTCGCGCACAAACCAACGAGCTACAATCCTCCTATAACATTACATAACTCATTAACACTCATATCAGCTAAGTGTGACTATCCCTAAGAAGTCAGACTTAGGTCAACTCTGGTCAACGGTCAACGGTCAACTCGACTGGACTCGGCGAGTACCATGGCGACTCGGCGAGTCTAGTCGTCCTCACAGATTCCTGAATATTCCCTTTCCACTCGTCGAGTATACCTCTCGACTCGACGAGGTCCTCGTGGAAGAATCGCGGGGCCACCCCGACTCCACTCGCCGAGTCTGATGAACAACTCGGCGAGTCCCTACACATCTTCAAGCTACTCGCCGAGTCTGAAGAACAACTCGGCGAGTCCATGCCATGCAGACGAGTAACTGCTTCCTGGGATAGGTCTCGTCCCGAAGTACACATGCATGGGACCTTCTGGACCTCTAAAGGTCCTAATACAAGACTATAATCGTGGGGTAACAAGGCATTACTTCATCAAATCACTAAATGGGTTCTATAAACCCTAATTTCATAAATACATCAAAATAACAGAGCAAACACGAATTCTTACCTGGATGATGTGTTCTCTGTATTCCCAACCTCAGAATGTGACCCCCTTGCTGCTCTTTTAGCCAATCCTCCCTCTTCCTTGCACACCCACTCTTCTATAACCAACAATGGCCTAAGATCCTTGCTCCTGCTGCACTTAATCGATTTAGGGTTCTTCTCAGAAGGCAAAAACGAACAATGACGGCCAATGAACCCCTTTTATACGTCCCAACCCTGAATGGTTAGCGTTTCTGCTGAACAGCGTCGACTCGCCGAGTCCATATCTGGACTCGTCGAGTCCAGTCGCGGACCCGCGACCAAGTCCGCGATCCTACTCGGCGAGTCTAGGCTCCAACTCGCCGAGTCCCCTTTTAAATCACCCCAAAAACATAATTTTAATAATACCTGAGATTCCGGGCTGTTACCGTATCGGATAAATTCCCACTGAGCACCAACTCCAACCCATATATAAGGGGGAATGGACTTCATTCCACCCCTTTTACACTCTCTCTCTATACTCTTTCTCATAAAGTCCGATTTCGTCTCAAATCCGCAAATTTCCGCCTCCTAAACGTAAGACCTTCAACCCTAACTTGTTCTAAACATGCATTATTGTTATTATAGCTCAAACATCACATGAAAAGGTCAAGGAAAAGGAGTTTACGGCCTAAGAGCCTCTTTAGGCCGTAAACACCCAAAAAGTGGCCAAATGTCCCGATTCTTCCTTATTTGAGCTTGGATACTAGTTAGGGAATTTATGTAGGAGTGTTTAAACATCAAAACACAAAGTTTTAGGTAATAAAAGAGAGTTTACGGCCCAAGCACATGCATAGGCCGTAAACACCTCTTATCCTTGCAAAAATGCCCCAAAAACCTTCCAATGCATATTTGGACTTGAGATATGACTTAGGGAAATTCCATACCGAGTTTGGGACAAGTAGAACATCATATTTGAGGGGTAATTTAGATTTTACGGACCAAGCATAAGCTTAGACCGTAAACTCCCCCAAACCTCACCAAATGAGGGTTTAAACCCCCTAATTGGCCTTATACCTTCACTAGAAAATGCTAGGGTTGAAACCAGGGCTTAAACTTCAATAAAACCAAGGGTATAGGAGTTCACGGCCGTGAACTCCCATAGGGGTGGTTCATGGGCCGTACACTCACACTTGGTCCCTTTAAATGACTTAAACTCATTCAAACCTTCTAGATTTGGACCTAGAAAAATTCCACGATCAATATAAAGCCTTTAAACATCCTAGAACACCCTCACCATGAGTTCACGACCATAAACTCATGGGAAGTTGTCCGAAGTCCGTAAACACTATGTATAGAGTTTACTCTTGGAGAATAAACTCCATTCCTAAGCCATTCACACTCTTAAATGTTACCCGGGACACCCCAAACGCTTAATTAAAAGTGTTTTCGCACATAGGAAGCGTATACTTGTCCAATTAGTATTAAATGTACTAATTGTATGTGAACATATGTTATCATATGTTAAATAGGTCACTAAGTGTGTCCAAGTCTTTCCTTGACACCGAGCACCCAACCGGCACCTTCGTCGGATCCACTTACAACAGGTGAGTTCATACCCCTGAATGAACCTTTTAAATGCTTTTACATGTTTTATAAGGGGCGGATACAAGTTAAACATGTCAGTTATCATATCAATCACATGTGATTGATAACCCACATGAACAAGCATTTACCACACTGTAAACTGCTTTACCGAGTAGGATACTATAAATGGTTTTCTAAAATGTTTTCACTTGTTCAAAACTCTTACTTATACTGTTTATTCAAAGTTTCATTTCAAACTGGTTTGTGAAAGGTTTCCAAAGAATTTCTAAAGGTTTTTAAACTTATTTTACCAAAGAATACCAAGTTGCGATTTACTTATGTATAAAGGTTTTTCCAAGGTTTTTCATCAAGGTTTTCTTTCATGTTGTATACTCTTACTTGTTAGATACCGCTACCTCGCTTCTACTTAGTTTAAACTCCTATGTGATATGCTTTTACCTAGTGATATGCTTATTCTTCACTTATACTTGATTACGTTTCCGTTTCACTTATACCTATTAACGATTCCACTTCGGGGTACACTTATACTTGATGACACTTTTGCTTCACGATTCGCTTATACATCACGAGTCGGTTATTCCATACTGTTCATTTACACTTCACGATTTGGTTATTCCACACTGTTTGTTTACACTTCACAATTTGGTTATTCCACACGATTCGGTTATACATCACGATTCGGTTATACATCACGATTTGGTTATACCTCACGATACGTTTCCACTTGTTACACACTCAAACGTAGTTGGATGTATGCCTATGCTTGTATAGATGCATATAAATAATGTTTGAAGGACTCAGGAAAGCTTGTTCGCCCTATTTCCTTTTCATCGTTGAGATGTGGTCTGGTGGGATTGGATGTCCGTCCGAAGGTCATTTGATCATTAGTTATATATTATGAACACAAGCATAGACATATAGGGATACATTAGTCAGTTCAGTTATGAGTCTCTACCACTCGTTTAGCACTTGTATTGGAAACCCACTACCCACTATTTAGGATGCATCTTCGGGACACGACCTTCTCCGTCGTCTAGTTGGTAACCAGAGTCTCCTGTAGGGGGAGCGGACATTGTGTGCATAGATCTATAAGGGATTGACACCCCCGCACCCTGACTGCTAGCTACAGTCCACGACCTACCAAGAAAAGGGGTGACAAATGTCATATTTTATATTGACGCTTGTAGGGCGTCAGGTACTCTAGTGTCGGTTAGTATGGTTACGAGTATCCCAGGTTACCTTATAATTCATGGCCTTAAGGTAACGGTATTTTACACTGTATTATACATTGTATGCTGGAGACCCACTCTCAAAGTCACCCTGTTTTTAGACCTTGCTAGCTGTATCTTTCATTTGATACTGTCTGGGGTCTATATTCTTTGTTTTAGACCTTACTAGCTGTATCTTTCATTTGATATTCTCTAGGGTCTGTATTCTTTGTTTTAGACCTTACTAGTTGTATCTTTCATTTGATACTATCTGGGGTCTGTATTCTCTGTTTAGACCTGCTAGTTGTACCTTTCATATGGTACCGTCTGGGGTCTATGTCTCCCTTTGTTAGACTGAGCCAGGCGTGTCGTTTGTTCGATACTCTCCTGCAGTCTAAGATTCCTTTTGCCTTAGTCAGCAGTCTTCACTGCTGAGGCATATGTTATTCCCTGATTTCTCTTGCTTTCTTTAATAATCAAATTCTGTATTTTGGATAATGATAGCGATTAAGGGAAAACTACTTTTTACCACATAACTTCGTCCAGTCTTGGTAGAAGACTGCTTTTATTAAAGAAAATATAGCATTTTCTGGAAAGGACTCTAACTTAATGGATACTCTAAAACTACCACTTTTATTAAAGTTATTAGAATGAAATGACGCTAAATACTTATGAACTCACCAGCATTTGTAAAAATGCAGATACTCGCTTTTCAAATAACTTGTATTCTCAGGTCAGCATTAGACAGGTACATCCCTGGAGCTTCTGACGAAGACAGTTTAGTACCAAGTTGCACCTATATATTTACTTGTATTACTTTGATGTATTGTAATGTAAGCCATGTAAAACTATTACTATTAATGCAATGGTTGTTGTACTTTGATTACTATAATGCATGTGTTGTGATACTTGACATGACGTCATTCACCCCAGAACGTTTCTGCCGTTCCGGTTTTGGGGTGTGACAGATTGGTATCAGAGCATTGTTTATAGTGAGTTAAGTATATCAATTCATAAAAGATATATAGCCTATAAATACATAGGGATAAAACACTTTGACCAAAAATTATACTTTAAAATATAACCATATTCTACCAAAGTATAAGAACATCCAGAATCTAAACACCCGAACACAAGTATCACAAGAAGAACAATAATAAAAGTCTTAGGATGTTGAGCATTACCGTCAAACCTGGGCAGTTATGTAATCGTAAGCTGGAATAAATGTAACCTGATCAACTACATTTATTTGAGATGCTATGAACATGTGGTTGGGAGTGATAGTGGTGTTGCAACAGGTCTGAAACTTAACAACTAGGAATGTTAGAGCCAAACATAAAGTTAAAATACTATAGGAGTATTTTAGAACACTAAAAGACTCACACTAATCCCAGAATTTTATTCAGAAGATAAGAAATAAACAAGAAATTAAAATTTAGGATACATAGATAACCATGTGTGAAGAACTAAAAAGATCCTTATTGATATACCTACGAATACAGAGCGTATACTCCCAAGGTTATATATAATAAGGATCCCTTAGGCTATGAATGTGTGGTTTCGCTCTACTTCCTTTGCCTCGTTGGGATGTGGATATAGAGTAGTATCACATATTCGAAGGCCTATCGGATCTAAGCTATATATGATTTGTGTACCCTGTGCAATCGTAGCAGGACTCGATATGGATCATCCAGTGAAATGTTAATAATCTCTTAGGATTCTTTAGACATTTCCATTCTCGCACAAACCCTGTAGAAAACCCTATCCACTTTAGTGCTTGACAGAAGAGTTGATGCAGACCTAGAAGAGGTTCATTGAGCAGATTTCCTGTATGGGGATAGATGAACTGGGTCGAGACTATTGAATTCACCAAGTGCCTATATCTTTTTAGAGACACCGGTGAGAAACTCGCGTAAACTTTCGAGATTTCTAGTCATCCATCATGAAGTGATGACATCCAGAGATGGATTCGGGATTAAGGTGGAGTAGAGATTCAATATGTCCATACGAGAAGACAAACCTAGTTAACTACCCGAAGGAAACCAACGCCGATACCAGCCAAAGATACGAGGCAGACAGAGGGAGCCAGTACATGGAACCCGAGAATTGTCTTTTCCTCGTGTTCGTCACACTAATAAACCCGTAAAATAATACAATATAGTGAGTTAGTGATTACACTACTCATGCTATGTGTTAGGTAAATCGTCGTTTCCCGTTGCCAGTTACACGATTAGAGCGGATCCCTGCACCTCTATTGAGAATATTTAGCCATAAGCCTTCGTAAGCCTCTCTTTCCGCGGTTTCGTTCCGAACTGTTCTCAAATCTCTCCAAGCCAGAGAGTGAAACCTTTCCCAGTATAAAAGGTAACTTAGTAGGAACGACTCGCATCTTATGGCCTTTTCCCGATACCCATACTCCTACCTTGATTACCAGGACTACATCATAGGGATGTACGTCGACACTCAGACAACCAGTACCCGAGGTACGGGAAAAATTTATGCCTAATACAGTTAGGACAAATATGTCCAGGGTTAGCCATCATCTCTCATTATCGTGTATTCCTTTCCGTGTAGGAAAAACCATGCCTCCAAAGAAACGCAACCAATCCACAAGCAAGAAACCTACTCTCTTATTCGATGAAGCTACGATCCAAGCTAAAGTCTCGGCAGCCGTAGCAGCTGTCATGGCTCACCTGAATGCTAACAACGCCAATGTTATCAAGGACCCTATCGGGAATCCTGATCCTAGCAATGGAAAGCAGCAACCAACCCCTGCATACCCAGCCATCCAAGAACTTCAACTGAATCCAATGAAGAGAAAACTCAAGATCAAGGAGGGAGGTACCTCGGCTCAAGGACCTTCCGAAGGGCAACGAGCTGAGGCGGTCAATACCCCTGTCAATCCTTCCTTCCTGACTTCAAGAAGACCATACCTAGGAAACCTTCCCCACTGCGACAAGTGTAGCTACCACCATCATGGTATATGCCGGGAACTCTTATGTGCTAGGTGAAACATGAAGGGGCATACTGCTCGCGAATGCAGAAATCCGGTGGAGCGTATTGCATCAATCACCAACGTGACGAGCATTCCAGTTTGCCGTCTATGTGGTCAGATTGGACACTTCAAGAGGGACTGCCCAACCAAAGGAAAAGACAAGGACACAGGAGGAGCCTAACCCTACAACTTAAGGAGAAGCACCAAGGAACCCGGTAGATTTTTGGTACGTCTCTCAATCTCAAATAACTAACGCAAAACATTAAAAGGCTAATTCAAATGTAAATACTTCCCCATTAAGGCGAAAGTCGCATCACTGTTATAAAATTTAAAATTCATCTGGTAAAACTATAAGGGCTAAACATATACGTTACGTCCATGAATAGTTAAGATGGATAGACCTAGAGTGAGTGAATGCCGCTTCATTTCCTTTTCCTCGTTTGGTTGTCGATTTAGGGCGGAGTCGCTCAGTCAACAATCCTCCCCACCTTAATTATACATGACTAGTATATGTTAGGCGATTATAGAAATGCCTCGTAAGAATCCATTCTTGAAAAGATACTCTACTCAGAAACACTTAGGACTCTCTACAGTTCCGCGTCGACTCTATCGGTCCAAGTATCCGCGCCAATGATACATAGGACGAAACCCGAGACGCCTAGAACTTGTGTGCCTGTTCGGCGCATGACTCTATCGACCCTCACTTTATGTCATGTCGAAGTATGCCAATTTCGACGACTCTATCGATCATGGTTTGACGTAGTGCAACCATGTGCAAATCACTAGTGCTGTGTAAAAAGAACTTTCTCCATAGCCATGTCGGAAAATAAAGGTTCTTCCGAACCTAAACATAATACAAATAATCAAACCTAATGCGATCCTTCAGTCGTCCCTCTTATCTCAAACCTTCCGAAGTACCCAAGAGAAGAGTATCATGCGCTGTTGACCGACCCCTCTTAGTCATATGGAAACCGAAGCGAAAGACACTGCAAGATACTCCAGAAGACAATAACCATTGGAAGCATACTTCGTAGATTCCCTGGAAAGACCCTTCGCACCTCGCAGATCAGGTTCGTGAACCCAGAGGATAAAAATCATGAGACTGACCACTATAACCAGGTATATGCATAAAGGTGGTATATAGTTGAGATCAAAAAGTTTTAAGATGTGTGCTTCCTCCCTACTCCCTGTTCCTCGTTGGGTTGTGGGTCTAGGGTGGAGTCGCACAACTGAACATCCTATCAACCTCAATTATATACGGCCTGCGTACAACAAGTGTTAGTGGTTAAGCCAAGTATGAGCTCTACGACGAACCTCATAGTAAAGCCCTTCATCTTATTCCACAAAAAGGAGCTGGAGTCAAGAGAACCACTGCGGGTTGAGCTACTATAATGACCGCAAATCTGAAATTTGTTGTCATACCAGTTAAGCTCACATGATAACTAACACCCTCAGTTAGTAAAGAGATTAAAGTTCCGAGTGATGGGAACCTATACTCACTAGATTTGACCTAGACCGGGAAAACTTAGAACCTTCGGAAGAGTAGTTGCAGTAGATGCTCGCACCACTCAGGCACTTCGTCCACCTCGTTACAGACTAGTAGTTCCTATGACCCTCCACCCTCTCGCATGGAGGAAACCGTCATCACCTTGTAGACGATACGCAACATTCTCCGAAGGGAACACTAGAATACCGAGAACCACAGGATAACCTCCGCAGCCAAGAATACTTGATCAAAGTGCGAAGGTAGTTGTGTTAAGCCTCATGACCCAGATCCTGAAGAGATTATAGACTTGACACCAACCTTGGTGTTAGTCGAGGGGTTATACAGGAGCATGCGTTTTCCGCACAAGAATAAAACAAAGTCTTAGAGATTCATTGGACTATTAGGTGTTCCACAAATACTATCTCACACAGAAATAGTTGACCCACCTCCCGAGATAGTTCAACACTCGTCTGGTGAAACCCTATCTCCTTGACCCTGAGGGTTTCCGTTAGAAATACCTCAAGCATTAGAAGTGCAGGTTCATTTTCCACAAGCTTGAGATAGACACTCTACAACAGACAGATAACCGTAGGCACGCAAGACATCTGATGATCTACAAAGCCTCTAAAAGCCAATTGACAGGAAAACGTGAAACCAAGGACAACCCGAGCTTCCTAAGAACCAACCTGAAGGACTACACTGCCAGTATTGGAGAGAACGTTAGGAACTTAGGAATTGCGATCATGCCAGTGATGATCTTGCCATAGAAGTACACTATGTTCTTAGTACTGAAAAGCTCTACCATTCCGAGAGCTTAGGACCATCTGAGAATCCTCATGGAGATTTGCTCCAACCCTCGTCAGACCACTACTACTTTCGTATATTCCACAAGCTTCACACCCGATCAATCCACTTCTTATACTTGATATGTGTTTACCCAACGTCACTTTTCATATCCCACTCATCCAGATAGAAGCCATTGAGAACCCTAACCTCGGAGATACACCAGTCGGAACGTACTAACTACACGAGACAGAATCCGCATCCCGTAGGTGAAGGTTTGTTGGAATGACAAACGCATACCAGAGTTCACTTGGGAATGCGAGGACAAACCGAATAGGAAGTACCCTCCTGCCTCTATCATTCATACCTACTACCTTGCCTAGACCTGAATTTTAGGACGAAATTCCCTCTAACGGGGGGATGATGTGACAACCCAAAGTTTATTCTGTTACATTACCCCGTTACCGTTAACGGAATATTCCATTTTATAAAAGTTCCGTTAATTAGAGGTCGCCAAATAAATAAATATTTTATTTATTTATATTTTTATGTTGTTATAGTCGTAATAAAGTAAATAAAAACACTTAAATTACATTTCCATAGTAATTTGGAAAAAGTTAAATTTTATTACGACCACTAAATTGGGTGCGACCAAAAAGCCCCGTTTGACGGCGGTATCGGGTAGATTCCCACTGAGCTCCAACTCCAATCCATATATAAGGGGGAATGGACTTCATTCCATCCCTTTTACAATCTCTCTCTATACTCTTTCTCATAAAGTCCGATTTCATCTCAAATCCGCAAATTTCTGCCTCCTAAACGTAAGACCTTCAACCCTAACTTGTTCTAAACATGAATTATTGTTATTATAGCTCAAAAATCACATGAAAGGGTCAATGAAAAGGAGTTTACAGCCTAAGAGCCTCTTTAGGCCGTAAACACCCAAAAAGTGGCCAAATGTCCCGATTCTTCCTTATTTGAGCTTGGATACTAGTTAGGGAATTTATCTAGGAGTGTTTAAACATCAAAACACAAAGTTTTAGGGAATAAAAGAGATTTGACGGCCCAAGCACATGCTTAGGCCATAAACACCTCTTATGATTGCAAAAATGCCCCAAAAACCTTCCAATGCATATTTGGACTTGAGATATGACTTAGGGAAATTCCATATCCAGTTTGGGACAAGTAGAACATCATATTTGAGGGGTAATTTAGAGTTTACAGCCCAAGCATAAGCTTAGACCGTAAACTCCCCCAAACCTCACCAAATGAGGGTTTAAACCCCCTAATTGGCCTTATACCTTCACTAGAAAATGCTAGGGTTGAAACTAGGGCTTGAAATTCAATAAAACCAAGGGTATAGGAGTTCACGGCCGTGAACTCCCATAGGGGTGGTTCATGTGTCGTAAACTCCCATTTGGTCCCTTTAAATGACTTCAACCCATTCATACCATCTAGATTTGGACCTAGCAAAATTCCACGATCAATATAAAGCCTTTAAACATCCTAGAACACCCTCACCATGAGTTTACGGCCGTAAACTCATGGGAAGTTGTCCCAGGGCCGTAAACACTATGTATAAAGTTTACTCTTGGATAGTAAACTCCATTCCTAAGCTATTCACACTCTTAAATGTTACCTGGGACACCCCAAACGCTTAATTAAAAGTGTTTTCGCACTTAGGATGCGTATACTTGTCTAATTAGTATTAAATGTACTAATTGTATGTGAACATATGTTATCATATGTTAAATAGGTCACTAAGTGTGTCCAAGTCTTTACTTGACACCGAGCACCCAACCGGCACCTTCATCGGATCCACTTACAACAGGTGAGTTCATACCCCTGAATGAACCTTTTAAATGCTTTTACATGTTTTATAGGGGGGGGGGGAATACAAGTTAAACATGTCAGTTATCATATCAATCACATGTGATTGATAACCTGCATGCACAATGATTTACCACACTGTAAACTGCTTTACCAAGTAGGATACTATAAATGGTTTTCTAAAATGTTTTCACTTGTTCAAAACTCTTATTTATACTGTTTATTCAAAGTTTCAATTCAAACTGGTTTATGAAAAGTTTCAAAAGAATTTCTAAAGGTTTTTAAACTTATTTTACCAAAGAATACCAAGTTGCGATTTACTTAAGTATAAAGGTTTTTCCAAGGTTTTTCATCAAGGTTTTCTTTCATGTTGTATCCTCTTACTTGTTAGATACCGCTGCCTCACTTCTACTTAGTTTAAACTCCTATGTGATACGCTTTTACCTAGTGGTATGCTTACTCTTCACTTATACTTGATTACATTTCCGTTTCACTTATACCTATTAACGATTCCACTTCGGCGTACACTTATACTTGATACACTTTTGCTTCACGATTCGCTTATACATCACGAGTCGGTTATTCCATACTGTTCATTTACACTTCACGATTTGGTTATTCCACACTGTTCGTTTACACTTCACGATTTGGTTATTCCACACGATTCGGTTATACATCACGATTCGGTTATACATCACGATTTGGTTATACTTCACGATACGTTTCCACTTGTTACACACTCAAACGTAGTTGGATGTATGCCTATGCTTGTATAGATGCATATAAATAATGTTTGAAGGACACAGGAAAGCTTGTTCGCCCTATTTCCTTTTCATCGTTGAGATGTGGTCTGGTGGGATCGGATGTCCGTCCAAAGGTCATTTGATCATTAGTTATATATTATGTAGACAAGCATAGACATAGAGGTTTACATTAGTCAGTTCAGTTATGAGTCTCTACCACTCGTTTAGCACTTGTATTGGAAACCCACTACCCACTATTTGGGACGCATCTTCGGGACACGGCCTTCTCCGTCGTCTAGTTGGTAACCAGAGTCTCCTGTAAGAAGAGCAGACATTGTGTGTATAGATCTATACGGGATTGACACCCCCACACCCTGACTGCTAGCTACAGTCCACGGCCTTCCAAGCCAAGGGGTGAGAAATGTCATATTTTATATTGATGCTTGTAGGATGTCAGGTACTCTAGTGTCGGTTAGTACGGTTACGAGTATCCCAGGTTACCTTATAATTCATGGCCTTAAGGTAACGGTATTTTACACTGTATTTTACATTGTATTTTACACTGTATGCTGGAAACCCACTCTCAAAGTCACACTGTTTTTAGACCTTGCTAGCTGTATCTTTCATTTGATACTGTATGGGGTCTGTATTCTTTGTTTTAGACCTTACTAGCTGTATCTTTCATTTGATACTGTCTGGGGTCTGTATTCTTTGTTTTAGACCTTACTAGCTGTATCTTTCATTTGATACTGTCTGGGGTCTGTATTCTCTGTTTAGACCTTCCCAGTTGTACCTTTCATATGGTACCGTCTGGGGTCTGTGTCTCCCTTTGTTAGATTGAGTCAGGCGTGTCGTTTGTTTGATACTCTGCTGGAGTCTAAGATTCCTTTTGCCTTAGTCAGCAGTCTGCACTGCTGAGGCATATGTTATTCCCTGATTTCGCTTGCTTTCTTTAATAATCAAATTCTGTATTTTGGATAATGATAGGGATTAAGGGAAAACTACTTTTTACCACATAAATTCGTCCAGTCTTGGTAGAAGACTGCTTTTATTAAAGAAAATATAGGATTTTCTGGAAAGGACACTAACTTAATGGATACTCTAAAACTACCACTTTTATTAAAGTTATTTGAATGAAATGACACTAAATACTTATGAACTCACCAGCATTTGTAAAAATGCAGATACTCGCTTTTCAAATAACTTGTATTCTCAGGTCAGCATTAGATAGGTACATCCCCAGAGCTTCTGACGAAAACAGTTTAGTACCAATCTGCACCTATATATTTACTTGTATTACTTTGATGTATTGTAATGTAAACCATGCAAAACTATTACTATTAATGCAATGGTTGTTGTACTTTGATTACTATAATGCATGTGTTGTGATACTTGACATGACGTCATTCACCCCATAACGTTTCCGCCGTTCCGGTTTTGGGGTGTGACAATCAATGTATAACCAACTCACAATTACAACTCATATCTCTAGGTTTGAGGAATATAAGATATTATCGTCTCATGATCACTCGTGATAAAATCCATGAAGTGATTCCAATGAACATGGGTTGAATCCAATACTCAGAACTTATGAGAACTCATGAGTGTTGTAGCACCACTTTGTCCAACAACTTAGACCTCTAACAGCCAACCCATGATAGTGTTGATTCATATCTACTTCTGACATATGATTGAGTGTGGATGGTTTGAATAACCTAGTCATTCAGGGAGAACGACCTAGTTATTCTGGAAGTCAAAACATGCAAAATGAAACACAAGAATAATTGAATCCAATATGGTCTCAGAACTTATGAATATAAATAAAACACCTTTTATTTAATAGCATATTGATTACACATTATTCACTGCATATTGTTTCAAACTATCAAGTTTATAATTGAATTGAAACAATAGTTGTCCCATGCTCCAAGCATGTACACTATGGTTTTTTAAACACTAGTCATGCCTTACACCAAGTATGCACACTATGTTTGTCTAAACATTAGTTATGCCATACTCCAAGTATGCATACTAAGTTTTTCTATGACCTTTACTATGTGAAATAGATCGATTGCACATAACTCCAATGATTCTCATTTCACAGTCCCGAATCCTTACCTCAAATACAGGAATTCCAAATTCATGCCATTTCCCAAAATCTTGTTAGATTCTAAACTTATATGCATTGATTCTCTTGTAATGCTTATGCACAAAGTCACGAAGACTTGACATCAAACATTACAAAGCATGCCAAAGGAGATCAACTCCGTAGAAACATCCTTCTTGAATTAAGTTTCCTAATCTTACACAAATTTATTGAACAACTTCCACCTTCCCATATTCCCATTTTGACTCTCACTTCTGAACAAGAGTTGCCTTTTTTTCAGAATATGTCATTATGGTCCTTTCAAAAATTAACAGTATACTTCCAACTATCCCTAAGCAACCAATCTTTGGTAAACCTTAGATTGTCCTCGATAATTGCTTAATCGTTTTAGTCATATCTAATTCTAGACTTTTTCCCTTCTTAATGCCCCAAGCATTTAGAAAATTTTAGAAATGATGAATATTATACCACATGGAATCGATCCTATATCCGAAGCATATGGGACACGATTCATGATGTCTCACATAAAGACATGATACTAGACCAGTCCTTTTGCTACAATATTTCTATTTGCCAAGTTCTCATAATTCAGATTATGAAAAGGGATATCGTAATCATAATCGGATTTTAGAATGCATATATGTACCCATATATAAAATTTCCTTATGTTGAGCCGTTCCAACATAACATTCTTATATATACTTGACTAAATTTGATTAAAATCTCAGATCTAAACTTATAGATTTGAGATGAAGTATAATTTCATCTCCCTTAATTATAGAAAAACAACTTTTCAACCCCTGCAACTTCACGAATTGAAACTTTTCTTTTCTATAATTAACATTGTTGTGTAATAATAATTATCATGCTCCCACTAACATGATTATTATTAGCATAGCACTTATGCCCCTACTAGCTTTGACATGTACTTAGAAATCAGCTGGACTTCTAGAAATCAATACTTTATTGACTTTCTTACCAAAGTTCAGACTTCTGATACGAAATGCTTTGATAAAACTTTATCAAAATCATACACCTTTCTTTAGATAGCGTACATGTGTGTCTAAACAACTTTAGAACTATGAAAAGGGATGTCGTAATCATAGTCTAAATTGTTTAGACCTTTGTCATTTCTCACAAGTCCATGTTAGTGTGCAGGTTAACCACACATGCTCCACTAACGACTTTGAGAATGCAAATATCACAATTGTTATCTAGTTAAAATCTACTTAGTGAAAGTGTTTCCTCATCATCATTTTCATGAATCAGAGAGAAACCTTATGACACTTAGATTTAATGGTGTATGTGTTCCTATCCATGTGAATTTGTCAAGACAAACTCATATGAAAGGCCAACTTTTCATGAATCAGAGAGAAACCAATTGAGAACTCAAAAAACTCATATGAAAGGCCAACTTTTAACTGGAATGGGAATAGGAGTATGTCAACACGATAGGTTATAAACCTCACTTCGTTTGCTATTGTTAAACTACAGGTTTTTATTCTTGATTAGATCTTAAAGCTTTTAGAATCTCTAAGACTACCACTGTCCTCTTGGCATATAAGAAAATCTTGCCAAATCTTCAAGAGATAGTGAGGATTCTTTATCAAGACAAACACTTCAAACAATTGGCCTAAGTTGGTCTTTGTGTTTATCCAAAACATCATAACTTACCAATTTCAAATGTACAAGAGTAGACACTTTTACTCTTACATTTGACAAGTGTTTTAAACCTTTCTTTAAGATATGTCACTCAAATTACAGTCTTGGAGTATGACTCTAAGACTTGTTTTGGAATGAAGTATGACTCATCTTCTTGATTTGACCATTCCAACAATTCAAGATTCCTCTTCTTAGTCATAAGAATGCACTAAGATTTCCTTAGAGGACTAATTGTGATATGATTTCTAAATCGTTAAGATGATCACAAAACCTTATACTAAAGTACTCTCCCATCTTTCCAGATTTGAGAAACTTTTATCCCTCTGCCTAATTTGATTCTAGTCATCCGTCCTACCATACACTGAAATTTTTCAATGCTTCAGAATTATACTTAAGCCAGTAAGTATAACCATATTTACTAAACTTTAGTAAATCATGAAGAATAGTCTTATCGATCTTTTGTGGTGGCCTTGACCAGTGCATAAGAATGTGTACTTGATCCCTTAGTCCTTCACTTGACTAACATATACAAGTGAACAAGGAACTAGTCTTAATTTTCCAATTCTGAAAGTTCTCATTCGTCATACTGTACAACTTGTATGATTCCAAGTTTTCTATCCAACTGAAATCTTAGGTGATGAGAAGCTTTCCTTATTTGGTAAATTTAGACATTACCACAAATGAAAGGATCAAATTCATATTTCCAATATTGCTACAAACATTCAAACATCAAGTTTTCAAAAATGCCATTGCAAGTTGATATAAAATAAAGTAAAACAAACTTTTATTTATTCATAAAATGCGGAAAAAACTTTTCCTTACAATGCAAATTTAAATGAAAACTATGCTATTACATGTTTCCTAGCAATCTATCATAAATCCTAAGAGTAGCTCAAGAATCCAATCTTTAATCAAGCGGTAGAAATCCATCTTCGCACTCAGATTCAACATACTCTTTCTTTAAGTTTCCTTCAATTTTTCTTTGATTCATTAAACATTAACATGTGACCCAGTCACATGATGTTATAAGAATCTCATAATAGAAACATAACAGAGTTAGATAGTGGGCTTTACCTGAAGTAGAGTCAAACTTCTAGACTTGATCAACCTTATAATCTTTCAGGTAAATAGGCAGCTTCGCAATCAATGCCCTTTCCTCTGGAAGACTTGCCTTTCTCTTTACCATTTGGTCAACCGAGTTGACTATCTGTAACATCCCGGAATATCCAGAGTAAAGTTGAAGGGATAAAAGAGTAAATTGGGGAAAAGGAACTCGGCGAGTCCATGGGTGGACTCGGTGAGTAGGGTTGCGACTTTGGTCGCGTGCTATGTGGCCGACTCGGCGAGTCAGCGGATGGACTCAGCGAGTAGGTGCTGAGTGGAGAAAACCCTAAATCCGGAGGATGAGCCCTATATAAAGAACATAACATCCTTTCCCCCAGCCTCTCTACTCTCTCTTAAGTCCAGAAACCCTAGTTGTCATGTGTGGGAGGATCAAAGTGCAATTGGAGGCTTGAAGAAGTGATTGTTGAGGAAATCTTGAAAGTTAGGAGGCTTGGAGCAAGGGGCTTTGCTTAGATTCGGGTTTCATTGTTGTTGGGGCTTCCTTTTGAGGTATTATCTTGTTCTTAGGCTATTATTCATATAGATGCATCATTTTGGGGTTTATAGGGAAACATATCTTGTGATGTATTGGAGTGTAGAGGTTAGATCTGAGGTTGCTACCTCAGATCTGGAATGGAAAAGGGTTTGAATGCATAAAAGTCCTTGTTTATGCGTTATTGAAGGAGCTATCTTGTCCCAAACCCAAACCCTAGAGTGAAAATGCCTAGATCTCCTTGGATTCACGTAAAGTTTGCCACTTTACGTGATGGATAGCCTTAGGAAGGGTAGATCTATGGTTTGGATCATCTGCATGGCTTGGAAAGCCTCGGTATGGATTCAGACCCAATGGTACTCGGCGAGTCACATGGGTGGACTCGGCGAGTTGTTTGAAGATAAGTTGGAACTCGGCGAGTTGGATGAAGATGTCCTGGAACTCAGAGAGTGGACCAGCTGGATTGAAGGATTGGTGTGGGCGAACCAATCACACTGCAGACTCGATGTATGTGGCTAGATTCGGAGAGTGGACCAGGTGGATTGAAGGCCCGATGCGGGCGGACCGATCACACTACAGACTCGAGGAATACGGCTAGACTCGAAGGGTGGACCAGGTGGACTGTTGGCCGGTGCGGCGGACCAGTCACATAGTAGACCCGAAGTGCATGGCTGTTCTGTGATCAGATATGATATGGCATGTTATGCATGTATGGTGTATGTGGTTGGTATTTTAGGGATATCTCACTAAGCTTTCGGGCTTACAGTTGTGGTTTAATGTTTTTCAGGTTCTTTAGGAGACCGTGTCAAGGCGAAGGCGTGATCGTACCGCTCCTCATGTTTTGTCGTGATGTGATTCTGGGAATACTTTAAATAAATTGTATTGAAAACCTTTTTGTAATAACTTTAATGGAATCGGGTTGTTTTTGAAAGAAATTAGATTGGTTGGAATTTTTCGGTCGTTACAAGTTGGTATCAGAGCTTTGGTTTGAGTGAATTGGAGGAACACTCGTGTGACTCCAGTCTCAAATCGAGGAGAGTTTTCAAAAGAGAATTTGAAATGGTTTTCAAAATGAGTAAAGGAAGATGCGGAGGTACGATCAGTCGAAGCCAGTAAGTAACCCCAAAATACCATACATGATATTTGTTTTTGAGCTTTGATAGAACAACATGCTAGTGCTAGGCTAGGGATCTTCATGATTTCATGATAATATTGCCTGATTTGTGATGCCTATAGCCTAGGGTTTCCTTGTGGGAGATTTTAGTGTTCCTCTAGTGGTGAGGGTTGAGCACCTGTTTGTATGTTTTCTCTAGGGAGTTGTTGTAGTACTTCATACAAATATGGGTAGGTGTGGAAGGTAGTATGGGCCCGTACTACTGAAAGCACATGACCCATACGCGTATCAGGGAAACCATGACCTCTAGGGTGGGGTTGAGAGTTGGTTGCCGGGTTAGTGGGAAGTGTCTGAGATTTTGTGGTGTTATTTCAGTATGGAGATTCCGAGACATGCTGGGAGTGGATTCGGATCAGGATTGGGAGCAGGAGAGGGAGTTCCGGATGGGTCAGTACCGCCCGAGGTTATTGGTCAGATGAGCACGTGCGAGTTAGATGCGAGGATTCGTGAGATCCTGCATGATGAGGTTGTTGCGTTGTTCTGGGCCGAGTTTCCGAAACTATTTAGGTCGATCAAGACCGCCATGGTTGATTATTTTGATGAGCGCTATGCAGCTCTCACAAAGACGGCTGCCGCGGCAGCTATAGCGGCTGTAGCAGCGGCAGGGGGACGAGCTGGTCGGGGTTTTCAGTATCGGAACTTTGATAATACGAAGCCTCCCACCTTCGATGGATTTCCGGACCCAATTGTTGCTATGAGATGGTTATCGGACGTGGAGGGGTGTTTCTTCACGTGTTCATGCCCTGCTGATCAGAGGGTGAGGTGTGCTTTGAACCTGTTGAGGCTCGGGGCGAACGATTGTTGGAGATTGACCATGGGGTCATATTCGGATGCGCAGAGGGTTGTGGTTTCGTGGGATCAGTTCAGGGAGATGTTCAACACACGTTACGTTCCACGAGTTGAGAGAGAGATTGGCTCAAGAGTTCCTTGAGATGAAACAGGGTTCGGAGTCGGTGACTAAGATCACCAGGATGTTCACTAAGAGGGCGATGTTCTTCCCTGAGTTCGCTTCGGAGCAGGCTCAGATGTCTCGATATCTGAGCATGCTCAAGAGGGATATTAGACAATTTGTGTCTACGCAGAGGTGCGAGACTTTGTTGGAGTTGCAGGAGGCCGCCAGGCGGCGCGAGTTAGAGATTGAGTTGCAGTTGTGTGAGCTGAGGCAGGCTCCTGTGCAGTCGCAGCCAGCGCCAAAACGATCCAAGACTGTTGATTCTAGAGTGGGAGACCTGAGTAGCCACACTTGTGGGAAGTGTGGGAGGAGCCACACCGGAGTTTGTAGGTCCGGTGGTGCATTCCGCAAGTGTGGAAAGGTGGGGCACTATGCGAGGGATTGTCGGCAGTCAGCGCCGGTTCGGGATTTGAGGATTTGTTATCATTGTCATCAGGTTAGACATTTGAGGGTCAACTGCCCACAGCTCGCTGCAGGACCGGTGCAGGCTCCAGCACCGGCCACCTTGAGGATCACGGGTGGAGGTCAGGGTCGAGCGGAGCCCCCATGGGCTCAGGGTCGTGCTTTTCAGCTTACAGCAGAGGAGGTCAGAGCAGTGCCGAAGGCAGTCGCGGGTATGTTTCTTTCTTGATGTCTTGATTATCTTGTGGTTATTGCGGAATATTGTTTATCTGCTAGTCTTATTGTGTGGATCGGTGTGATATTTGTTGGTCTTTGAGGGTTATGGTTTGGTTATGGGTTAGTGTTGGGAATTTTGTTGGTTATCATTCATGGGGTTTTTAGTGGGAATCTGGCGTTGGTCTGAATGACGGGTAGCATCTGCCTTCTGAGGAGTGGTTAGCTGCAGATTGAGTTTCTTTCGAGCGGGATGATCAGTGTGGAAATGTGATTTTTGTGAAGGTTGCTAGTGCTAGTGGGAATCAGTCCGTGTGTAAGTGTTGGTTTTGTGCAGGGTTGTTTTGGGAGGTCGGTGATAGCGACCGGTGGTTGATAGTCAGTGCCGTAAGTGGGGGAGAATTGGAAAATTCTTCGGATGATCAATGAGTATGTGAGATTGTTTAGCTGTTTAGGATTCAGCAGTGTTCTGTCATCCAAGAGCGTAGGCTGGTATGAGTAAGTGGCAGGCATGCGGGGCGGGATATAGACCTAGGGCATTTGATTGTGGAAGGCCTGGGATCGGGCCGGGATCGAGTATGTATGATGGAGATAGAGTTCGGAACCCCTAGAGGGCTTGAACAGTATGCATGCGAGGATTTCCCGGAGAGATAACTCGGAATGGCGAATGCTGGTTAGTGGTTCGGATAGACTGAAGGTCGGTCGGCGTACCAGTCAGGCCGAAGGCTCGGAGAACGGTCCAGCCAGACTGAAGGCATTGGAGGGCGGTCCAGATTGGCTGAAGGATCTGAGAGTGGTCCAGATTGGCTGAAGGCCTGGTAAGGCAGTCCAGTCATGCTGAAGACTCTGTAGGTATTGTTAGATCGGTTCGAGGATATGGATTGTGTATGTTGCGGTGTGATAGCATTAGAAGGTCTGGCCCCGGGTTTTGATCTTGATTAGTGGAGATGATGCATGGACTCGAGAGTCCTTGCGAGTAGAGTCAGAGCATGTGTGTTGGATGGATAGCGGTTACACTATGAAGGAGTGGTGTAGCATTGGGCAAGCACCGTGGCACTTGTCGTAGTGACAAGGCGGCCAAGTGGAATTCCCTGGTAAAGGAAAGAGAGAGGAGTGTAACTCCGAGAGGGAGTGCAAATTCACGGAAGTGAAAGTAGCAGCGTAGAGTTATGTTTGGAGTAATCCAAGTATGGTCATTGAGCAGCGTGTTTGCGACAGTGGAATGGAATCACATCCGGTTTGGGATGTCTGCTGAGGTCACGGAAGGAATTCTGCGGGTGTAGAGCCAAGAGGGCTTGGAAGGGATGCAGGGAGGGAGTCTTGGGCTCTCAGTGTGATTCTGATCAGGGAATTATGTATGTAGTAGTGGTTCATCCTGGGGGATGTTTGGATATGTCGTCAGTGTAACGGGTTTTCCCAACCCGAGGGTGCTAGAGCTAGTTCAGCATGTATATGTGATTGCAAGAGGAGAACTCATGGGAGTTGCTTTCAAGAATGTGTCTTTCTGTCAGTGGAATGGATAGAGTTGGACTCGGATCGGGAATCCGGTGGTCCATGGTTATTTCTATCTCACATGGGTCGCGTGATGGTTGCGATTTGGAGCAGTGTTGCATCATGAGTAGTACTCAGTTGTTAACTGGGGTTATCAGAGGGTGAAGCCGGTGGCCGGCTTGAGACGGTGGTCAAGACACCGTAAGAAAGGAGAAAACGAGTTCGAGTTTCGATGGTTGTGCCTTGAGGAACCTGGTCTGGTTAATGCCAGGTGGCGCGTTGCGGGAGTATTTCTAGAGTTGAGTTGCCGCAGGCTTCGAGGGCGAAGCCTAATTTAAGTGGGGGAGAATTGTAACATCCCGGAATATCCAAAGTAAAGTTGAAGGGCTAAAAGAGTAAATTGGGGAAGGGGAACTCGGCGAGTCCATGGGTGGACTCGGTGAGTAGGGTCGCGACTTTGGTCGTGTGTTAAGTGGCCGACTCGGGGAGTTAACGGATGGACTCGGCGAGTAGGCGCTGAGTGGAGAAAACCCTAAATCCGGAGGATGAGACCTATATAAAGAACATAACATCCTTTCCCCCAGCCTTTCTACTCTCTCTTAAGTCCAGAAACCCTAGTTGTCATGTGTGTGTAACACCATAATTTCCAAAAACAAAATTTTCATTTAAATAATCAATTTAATATTAAAAACACTTGTTTAAAATCTGATTCGCATTCAAATTACAAAACATAGTTTCATTTTCATTATAATAGAAGACCAGGATCCTCCAAAACACAACTCTTTCTTCGGTGTGTACAATCGAACCGTTGCCATCCCGCGTTACTGTAAGAACCTGCAACATCATAACGTAAACAACGTAAGCACGAAGCTTAGTGAGTTCCCCAATATACCTTACGCACATACGCCCTCCGGCCCGGACCTTTCAGTCCACATAATATTGCCTTCCGGCCCGGATCTTACGATCCACATAACATTGCCTTCCGGCCCGGATCTTACGATCCACATAACATTGCCTTCCGGCCCGGATCTTTCGATCCACATAACATCGCCTTCCGGCCCATACACATATATATAACACATATACAAATACTCTAACACATAAAGCACATATATCACATATCATACCTGACCTTTCTGTCACATACTACCTTGCCTTCCGGCCCATATATAAGCATGTATATCACACGTAGCAACTAACTTTCCATTCATAGCATATAAACATAACACACAACATACTTGACCTTCCGGTCACACAATCAAACCCTTCCGGGTGAGGTATAGTGAGAAGACTCACCTCGCGGTCACTGGGAGATAGCAACTCCCGAAATCCCTTACACTTGATC
Source organism: Lactuca sativa (assembly GCF_002870075.4). NCBI lineage: Eukaryota > Viridiplantae > Streptophyta > Magnoliopsida > Asterales > Asteraceae > Lactuca > Lactuca sativa. The sequence continues at coordinate 128,799,321 of NC_056629.2, forward strand.
CTCCGAGCTCCAAGCTCCCTGTCTCATCATATATCCCTTTTAGCACTTCTATCTTCCACGCTAACTGACCCTGAGAAATCACACCAGTCAACTCTGGTCAACAGTCCATTGTTAGCTTGACTGGACTCGGCGAGTTCCCTGGCGACTCGGCGAGTCTGGTCGTCCTTCAATCCTCTGAGATTCCCCTTCTACTCGTCGAGTATCCTCTTTGACTCGACGAGTCACTCCTGGAAGAATCGCGGGGCCACCCCGACTCCACTCGCCGAGTCTGAAGAACAACTCGGCGAGTCCCAGTGAATCTTCAAGCTACTCGCCGAGTCTGATCATCCGACTCGGCGAGTCCACGCCATGCAGTTGATCAAACTGCTTCCTGAGATACACATTTTCCCGCAATACACACTCATGGAACTTCTGGACCTCTAATCATCCTATTACTAGGGTAGAAACCTTTGTATAACAACATAATAATCCATCAAATCACCCAAATGGGTTTCACAACCCCTAATCCCATAACACATCAACATAGCAAAGGATAATTCGAGTTCTTACCTGAATAACGTGTCCTTTGTGTCCCCAACCCTCAGAATATGACTCCCTTGCTGCTCCCTTAGTCAAAACTCCTCTTCTTCTTGCCTAACAACTTCTTCAAGGTCAATAATGGTCTTCAAGTTTGCTCTAGATGCCACAGTCGTTTAGGGTTCTCCACAACCGGCCAAAAGACGCGAAATGACGACAACACAACCCTTATATACGACCCAATACGAAACGGCTAGGGTTTCTGCTGAACAGCGTCGACTCGCCGAGTCCATATCTGGACTCGTCGAGTCACGTCGCGAACCCGCGACCAAGTCTGCGACCCTACTCGGCGAGTCTGGCCCCGACTCGCCGAGTCTCCCCTTTAAAACACCTCCAAAATGCAATTTAACAATACTTTGAGATTTTGGGCTGTTACAATTCTCCCCCACTAGAATTAGACTTCGCCCTCGAAGTCTCACTCTGAAAATAGCTCCGGCTGCTGCTCCCGCATCTCATGTTTCGGCTTCCCTAGACACCACCGATCTCTCCCGAGGCCGCTACTGAACCAATACCAGAGGTACCTCCTTGTTCCTCAGAACCTTGATCTTCCGATCTCCGACGGCCACTGGCCTCCCGACGTAACACAGACGCGTATCCGCCTAATCGTCCTCTAGCAGAACCACTGCTGACCCATCCGCTATACACCTCTTCAACCGCGACACATGAAAAGAATATATCATGGATTTATCTCAAATCCATGGGCAACTCCAACCGTTAGGCCACCCGGCCTACCCCCGCAATCACATGAAAATGCCCAATGTACCGGGACCCCAACTTTCCCCACTTCTTGAATCGAATCACTCCTCTCCAAAGAGAGGCCTTCAGGAGTACTAGGTCATCGACCTGAAACTCAAGCTCGAACCGGCGTCTGCCTGCATAACTTTCCTGTTAACTCTAGACGATCACTAACTCTCTTTAACCTGCTGAGTCTGCTCTGTCGACTGAAGCCCAGACTCTATACTGTCCATCTCTCTCTGCAACCGAGAACCACCCAAGATGCAACTCTCCTCTTAAACCCCAACAACCACTCGACCAATAAGGGTTAGGAAGCCCTGAACCACCGGATCCCCGATCCAAAGCCCACTTTGTCCATCCCAGACCAACTGAGAGATCCATTCTCACTCCCAGAGTAACTCTCACAAATTCTCCTCTTGCCATCATATACACATGCTGAACTAGCCCCAACACTCATAGGTTGGAAGACCCGATACACTGATGATATCCTCGAACATCTCTCAAGATGAACCACTACATCCACCCTACACTCTGATCAGATTCACACTGAAAATTTAAAATTTTCTCTCTCCCTGCATCCCTTCTGAGCCTCAACAGACATTCCAACCGAATGGGTTCCTACTCCACTGCAGCGAACACTACGCTCAAAACCATACTCGAAATACTTCAACCAAAACCCTGCTCTGCAGCTTTCACTTTCGTGAACTTGCACCCCCTTTGGAGTTACATACTCTCCTCCTTTCCTTTTCCACGGAACTCTCTTGAACATAATGCCACTCCAACCGATGCCACGGTGCTCGCCCCAAGCGACACCACCCTTTTTGCGTAACTGCTATTCACATACTCTGGTTCTCATTGCAGGGGCTCCCATTCCCATGCACTCTCTCCACTCATCAAAATCACTGCCTCAGCTAAACAAGATCAATAACCTGGGGCCAGACCTTCCTATGCAACCACACTGCAACATACGCGATCCGCAAATCTCGAGCTAATCCAGCAATACCAACAGAGTCTCCAGTATGACTGGACCGACTCTCATAACACATACTAGCCACTCGAGGCTATATCTCTGTGGATCCATACACCCAAACTCTGCGAACCCTCAGGTTCTAACTCTGGGAACCTTCCGGTTCCGGCTCTAGAAACATGCACAACATAATCCCGTGGGATTAATGCAGTACAACCCATCACGTACTCCTAACATACCAATACTCTGATCGCATAACCCCGGTTACTTACTCAAGCTTGATCCCGACCTTCTCTCAGGCCTCCACAATAAACTGCCCTAGGTCCGTATCTCGCCCCGCATACTCAACACTCGCTCTCGTCGGCCTATACTTTGCGCTGACAAACCCTGCTGAATCCCAACAGCTAAGCACCCTTACATACTCATCGATCTCCCGGAGAATTTACAATTCTCCCCCACTAAGCACTGACTAACTGCCTCCGATCGTCATTAACGACCTTTCAGAACCATCCTGCACAAAGAGAACATTTTCCCCCTGACCGCTTCCCACAAGCGTAAGCAACCCTCAGCAACACACATCTCCTCCCTGATCAATCCGCTCAAAAAGAATCCGATCTTTCAATTGTCCACTCCACAACCGCAGATGCTACCCGTCATCCAACCCAGTGCCGCATCCCCACTATCAACCCTCACGAACGATGACCAACGGAATTCCCAAGCAATAATCCATAACCAAACCCACAACCTTCCAAAGGTTGAATACCACCTCGAAAACCGCACAAAATTACCGGCACTAAAACACCAGACTATAACCATACCAAACCATCAGGGAACAACGAATGCCAACCCCGCGAAACAACGACTACCGCATCGAAATCCACACTACCAGCACAAACAATACGCCACAAACAACGCAAGCTAATCAAGACATCAAGACAGCATCATACCCGCAGCTGCCTCCGGCACTGCTCCGTCTCCCTCTGCCGCAAGCCGATAAGCACAAGTCTGAGCCCTTGGGCTCTACTCCATCCTGTCCTCCTCCTGAATTCCTCAAGGTGGCCGGTGCTAGAGCCTGCACCGATCCTGCAAAAGCTGTGGACAGTTGACCCTCAAATGTCCAACCTGCCGACACTGATAACAAATCCTGGAATCCCGAATTGGCACTGACTGCCGACAATCCCGCGCACCATGCCCCTCCTTTCCGCGCTCGCGGCATGCACCATTGGGCCAACAAGCTCCGGTGCCATCTCTCTCACACTTCCCACAAGTGTGACCGCTCCGATCCCCCATTTCAACGTCTACGGTCCTGAACCGTTTCGGTGCCGACTGCGACTGCATCGGGGCCTGCCTCATCTCACGCAACTGCAACTCAACCTCTAATTCACGCCACATGGCGGCCTCCTGCGATACCAACACGGCTCACGCCTCTGCGCAGACATGAACTGTCTGATACCCCTCCTTGAACACACTCAGATATCGGGGCATCTGAACCTGCTCCGAAACGAACTCAGGGCAAAACATCGCCCTCCCAATGAACATCCTGGTGATCTCAGTCACCGACCCCAACTCCTGCTTCCGCTCAAGGAACTCCCGAGCCAATTTCTCCTTTTCATCTCGCGGAACCTAGCGAGTACTGAACATCCCTCTGAATTGATCCCATGAAACCGCAGCCCTCTGCGCATCGGAAAATGACCTCGTGGTCAACCTCCACCAATCCTTCGCCCCGAGCCTCAATAGGTTCAGAGCACACTCCACCCTCTGATTAGCAGGGCATAACTCGTGGAGAAACACCCCTCCATGTCTGGTAACCATCTCGTAGCAACAATCGAGTCCTGAACTCCATCGAACGTGGGAGGCTTCGCATAATAGAAGTCTCGATACTGAAAACCCCGACTAGTCCCTTTCTTTGCCGTTGCTACAGCCGCTGTAACCACCGCGGCAGCCGTCTCTGCAAAAGCCGCATATCGCTCATCAAACTACTTCAATCATAGTGGTCCTGATCGACCCAAACAATTCTGGCGACTCAGCCCGCAACAATGCATCAACCTCATCACGCCGGATTTCGCGAATCCTCGCATCCCGCTCGTTCGTGCTCGTCCGATCGATAACCGGATGACAAGATAGCCACAAGCATCATCCACTACGAACCATGGTACTCATCCCATGACATCCCTCCTCAACATGCTTCGGTGTATGGTACCTGAACCATAGCACCACTCCTCAATATGCTCCAATGTATAGCACTCGGACCACAACATCCATCTCAATCTGTTCCGATGTATGGTGCCCGGACCATAACATCACCTTGTATCCGCTCCGATGTATGGTATCCGAACCATAACATCACCCCTCAACCGGTTCCTTAGGACCTTCAGGATGCCCCCTGTATCAAGTATGGGTCCTCTGCTTTCAGTAGTACGGGCCCATACTACCTGCCACATCTACCCATACTTTCCACACGGACCATCCCAGAGTTCCTAAGTAGCTGATAAACCTGCTCTTTCACCAATCTCATCGCGCGTGCTCGCTTTCCAGCGAAATCCTCTACTCTACCAGCGCACCCATCTGGCTAAGTTTACTCCCTAGTTTCTTCCGCTGTCCTCCCACTTCTTTGCTATCAGCTGCTGAAGAGTTACTAATGATGCCAGCCCTCTACCTCCTGAGTATCGTCATACTCACTTAGTAGCTGACTCCCATCATCGATAACTCCACAAAGCACAAAGCAAGCAGCATTCGGGCATTGAAGCATACATAGGACTCCCCATCTGTAGTAGCTCCACCTTCTCGGCTCATCCTCGGGAGTACCTCTGTACCCCGTAGCTTTACCCCTTGTGCGTTCTAACTAGATACTCTCACTCATCACATACACACAAAAGCATAACGCACATGTAACAGCAAACCCTAGACTAAGGCATCACAAATCAGGCCACTCTAGTTCTAAGATGTGAAATACCTAGCCTGTCTCTAGCATGCAATAATGTCTCATAAAATGCATAATAGATATTTCATAACACAAAAGTAAGGGTATTTTGGGAAATCACCGTTTGGCTCTGGCTGATTGTACACACTGCTCTTTCTTGCTTTCTCTTTGAACTCTTATTCACTTTTAGAAAACCATTTATTTGGAAAACTTTTTCTTACTTCCTCAGTTTGAGTCCAGATTTACCCGTAGGCGCGTCCGAATCCCTCAAACCAAGGCTCTGATACCAATTTGTAACACCATAATTTCCAAAAACAAAATTTTCATTTAAATAATCAATTTAATATTAAAAACACTTGTTTAAAATCTGATTCGCATTCAAATTACAAAACATAGTTTCATTTTCATTATAATAGAAGACCAGGATCCTCCAAAACACAACTCTTTCTTCGGTGTGTACAATCGAACCGTTGCCATCCCGCGTTACTGTAAGAACCTGCAACATCATAACGTAAACAACGTAAGCACGAAGCTTAGTGAGTTCCCCAATATACCTTACGCACATACGCCCTCCGGCCCGGACCTTTCAGTCCACATAATATTGCCTTCCGGCCCGGATCTTACGATCCACATAACATTGCCTTCCGGCCCGGATCTTACGATCCACATAACATTGCCTTCCGGCCCGGATCTTTCGATCCACATAACATCGCCTTCCGGCCCATACACAAATATATAACACATATACAAATACTCTAACACATAAAGCACATATATCACATATCATACCTGACCTTTCTGTCACATAATATCTTGCCTTCCGGCCCATATATAAGCATGTATATCACACGTAGCAACTAACTTTCCATTCATAGCATATAAACATAACACACAACATACTTGACCTTCCGGTCACACAATCAAACCCTTCCGGGTGAGGTATAGTGAGAAGACTCACCTCGCGGTCACTGGGAGATAGCAACTCCCGAAATCCCTTACACTTGATCCTCCGAGCTCCAAGCTCCCTGTCTCATCATATATCCCTTTTAGCACTTCTATCTTCCACGCTAACTGACCCTGAGAAATCACACCAGTCAACTCTGGTCAACAGTCCATTGTCAGCTTGACTGCACTCGGCGAGTTCCCTGGCGACTCGGCGAGTCTGGTCGTCCTTCAATCCTCTGAGATTCCCCTTCTACTCGTCGAGTATCCTCTTTGACTCGACGAGTCACTCCTCGAAGAATCGCGGGGCCACCCCGACTCCACTCGCCGAGTCTGAAGAACAACTCGGCGAGTCCCAGTGAATCTTCAAGCTACTCGCCGAGTCTGATCATCCGACTCGGCGAGTCCACGCCATGCAGTCGATCAAACTGCTTCCTGAGATACACATTTTCCCGCAATACACACTCATGGAACTTCTGGACCTCTAATCATCCTATTACTAGGGTAGAAACCTTTGTATAACAACATAATAATCCATCAAATCACCCAAATGGCTTTCACAAACCCTAATCCCATAACACATCAACATAGCAGAGGATAATTCGAGTTCTTACCTGAATAACGTGTCCTTTGTGTCCCCAACCCTCAGAATATGACTCCCTTGCTGCTCCCTTAGTCAAAACTCCTCTTCTTCTTGCCTAACAACTTCTTCAAGGTCAATAATGGTCTTCAAGTTTGCTCTAGATGCCACAGTCGTTTAGGGTTCTCCACAACCGGCCAAAAGACGCGAAATGACGACAACACAACCCTTATATACGACCCAATACGAAACGGCTAGGGTTTCTGCTGAACAGCGTCGACTCGCCGAGTCCATATCTGGACTCGTCGAGTCACGTCGCGAACCCGCGACCAAGTCTGCGACCCTACTCGGCGAGTCTGGCCCCGACTCGCCGAGTCTCCCCTTTAAAACACCTCCAAAATGCAATTTAACAATACTTTGAGATTTTGGGCTGTTACAGTGTGGGAGGATCAAAGTGCATTTGGAGGCTTGAAGAAGTGATTGTTGAGGAAAACTTGAAGGTTAGGAGGCTTGGAGCAAAGGGCTTTGCTTAGATTCGGGTTTCATTGCTGTTGGGGCTTCCTTTTGAGGTACTATCTCGTTCTTGGGCTATTATTCATATAGATGCATCATTTTGGGGTTTATGGGGAAACATATCTTGTGATGTATTGGAGTCTTGAGGTTAGATATGAGGTTGCTACCTCAGATCTGGAATGGAAAAGGGTTTGAATGCATAAAAGTCCCTGTTTATGAGTGATTGAAGGAGCTATCTTCTCCCAAACCCAAACCCTAGAGTGAAAATGCCTAGATCTCCTTGGATTCACGTAAAGTTTGCCACTTTACGTGATGGATGGCCTTAGGAAGGGTAGATCTATGGTTTGGATCATCTGCATGGCTTGGAAAGCCTCGGTGTGGATTCAGACCCGGTGGTACTCGGCGAGTCACATGGGTGGACTCGGCGAGTTGTTTGAAGATAAGTTGGAACTCGGCGAGTTGGAAGAACAACTCGGCAAGTTGGATGAAGATGGCCTGGAACTCGACGAGTTGGAAGAACAACTCGGCGAGTAAGTTGAAAATAGCCTTAGACTCGACGAGTCTATTCTTGGACTCGGCGAGTCTTGTCGAAGAGCCCCAATCTTTTCTGGTTGAGCCGAGAATCGGTGAGTCAAGGGATGACTTGGTGAGTTGTGTGTGAGTGGACTCAGAGTTGTTGGACTCGGCGAGTCTCGGGGTGACTCGGCGAGTTGAGTCAGTCAGGGATTGACTTTGACTTTGACCAAGGGTTGACCAGTGATTTCCAGGTGCATTTTGGTAATTGTTGGATATGGTTTTGAGTTCAGTGCCTTGGTGGTTGTCCAGTGGTGGATATCGTATCAGTGATCGGAGCAGCTTGGGTTATCTGTTCAGTCGGCAATTTCGAGGTGAGTTATCCTCACTATATCAACAGGGTCTAAGGCACCAAGGCCGACCCTTTATCGGATTGAGATCCGGGTATCTGTTGTATGTTATTGCTTTGATATGTTGCATCCTGGTAGCTAGGATGGTATATGTTAGAGACCTGGTTGAGATCGGTATCCTGAGATGTAGGGTGATGCTATGCTAGTGACCGGTTAGGTCGGTATCCTGGTTAGGATGATGATATGTTTTGTGAATTGTTATATGATTGTATGTTTATGTGCACATGGTTGTTTGGACTAGAGTTGGGTTGAGTCGGGTCCTGCTTTGTGATGTAGGCCAAGATACCTAGGGCGGACCGGTTGTCCCGAAGGCCCAACGAGCGGTCCGGATAGGTTGTAGGCCCCAAGAGGGCGGACTAGATGTGCCGAGGCTCGGAGAGTGGACCAGGCCGACTGAAGGCCCGGTGCGGGCGAACCAGTCATACTGTAGACTCAGAGAGTGGACCAGGTGGATTGAAGGCCAGGTGCGGGCAGACCAATCAAACTGCAGACTCGATGTATGTGGCTAGATTTGGAGAGTGGACCAGGTGGATTGAAGGCCCGGTGCGGGCGGACCAATCACACTGTAGACTCGAGGTATATGGCTAGACTCGGAGGGTGGACCAGGGGGACTGTTGGCCGATGCGGCGGACCAGTCACACAGTAGACCCGAAGTGCATGGCTGTTCTGTGATCAGATATGATATGGCATGTTATGCGTGTACGGTATATGTGGTTGGTATTTTGGGGATATCTCACTAGGTTTTCGGGGGCTTACAGTTGTGGTTTAATGTTTTTCAGGTTCTTCAGGAGACCGTGGCAAGGCGAAGGTGTGATTGTACCGCTCCTCATGTTTTGTCGTGATATGATTCTGGGAATACTTTAAATAAATTGTATTGATGACCTTTTTGTAATAACATTAATGGAATCGGGTTGTTTTTGAAAAAAATTAAATTGGTTGGAATTTTTCGGTCGTTACACTATGGTCAATCCCTTTCCTTGGGAAGTGAAGGCTTTTCTAGATATTCAATGTTACCATTGTCAATGTCCATTGGGAAGTTGATCTCCTAATCAAATTTGCTTTACTAGTCCTCAAATCATTTCTGATTCAGCAGCAACAAGCAAATATATAAGATCATTAAGGGTCATGTCATAGACTATTTCATAGTTGTCCCAAAGAAACTCACTATGTGACTGAGAAAGTGATTGAACATCCAAATTTCTTAAGACTATGACATCCAACTCTTCCATCTTGTGAATATGTGACTTCATCTCCAAGATGTGAGCAAACATAGACCTTTCTTGCCATTAGGGCTTAAGTGACCTTGAACTTGTGGGTAAGGGAGAATAGTTGGAGGAGGTGGAGGAGGTGAAGTTTCAAGAGATTTGGGAAGATCATAGATTTCTGAACCAGACATCTTTTTGGGAGATACTCAAGATAGTTGATTTAAAGTCCATAATATAACAACCAATATGAATACTAAGGCTAGGACGCAACACAATATTTTATAACTTGAAGACGGATGCCGTAATCCAAGCTATATAATATTTGAAGGTAGGTAAATGATGATTCACCAATTTCCACCATGAAAAACGAAATAAATTATTACATTTTTAATTGGATTTGAAACTCCTAGATCTTTTGAGATTCATTGAACTGTTCAATGGCATGTTTCAATCTCGAGTGTGCCCTTCAGGTTTTGTGACTGGGATGCTGAGGATCACAAAACAAGGTGTGAAGTAACCATGCAAATTACTTGGTACCCTTAAATTTACCTCTTAATCGATGTGTCGGTTAACCACACGCGGTCCACCGAATCTATGATAAACATTAAGTTACCCTTTTCCAACCTTGTTAAATCAAGCTAGTATGTCAGTTAACCACAAACACTCCACTAACCGAGTTAAACAAACTGCAAAGTGTAATTTCATGAATTAGTATTCAAAATTTCCTAAAGTAACTAAGACTGGGAATTATAAAAATATTTAATTACTTTATATTTATCATTAATACTTTTAATGAAAGTAGAATTATAGTCCTTGTCCTACCCGTTCATCTAACGACCCTCCACCGATCAAGGAAGCGGTGGGTGAGAGTGGACACCTATTAAACTGCCATTTTATAGGCATTAACCTTATACCCCCTTATAGACTGACTTCATGAATGGAGCATACTAATGGTAAGACGACTTGCTCTTATACACACACACACATATCTATATATATATATATATATATATATATATATATATATATATATATATATATATATATATATATAGATATTATTAACTTATAATATTATAAAGTATAAGAGTTGAATTTTAACTTTTAAAATTCTAAGGGCTTAACTTGGAATTATAGTATTCATAAGGGAAAACTTTTGAAATTCCTAAACTTGAGGGAAAGTTTTGAAACTATTCAAAACTATTCAATTTCCACAAATTATGTGTTTAACATAGTTTTAATTCTAAAACTCTTCAAGTTCCATAACCTGAGGACAAGTTATAGAACACTTTAAACTATTAAAAGAATGTGACTTTTCTTTATTCATAACCTATGGAAATATTTTTGACTTTTATGAATCTTAAATGTAACTTTTCATATAACTTGAGGACAAGTTACAAAAACACATTTTAGAATCAACTCTTAAATTAATTTGGATTGCAAACAACAATTTCACATAACTTTTCTATTAATCTAGGCAACTCATAAGAACAAGATAATTCAAGTCAAACTTTTTCATGTAATTAGCCTAATGCTTAAACTAATACAAAACATGAATTTGTTCACAATTATCTTTGAAATTGGATTAGAATGAACATTACCACAAGAAAACAAGCCTGGGGGTCGAACTCGTCGAGTGCATGAACCAACTCGACGAGTTGGATTGTTTTGAACACTTTTAAGGCATGGATTCGTTGAGTCACCTAATGGACTCACCGAGTCCGTTGTCTAGACAACAAAAAACTTTGATTTTTAAGCATATTTTGCAAGTATAATAATTAAACAAGCCTAGTCTCTAATACCACTATTGGGTTTTGAGCATTCTAACATTCCTAAGCGTACATGCAACCCTAAATACCTTGGATCTATGTTTTCTCTATTATACATGCAAATATGAATATTCTAAGGTATTACCCTAACTAGTATACAATCTTTGATACTTGGGTAATAAAATAGATAGAAATACATACCTTGTTGATGTAGCTTGACTCCATGAAACTCGAGAGCCCAGTGCCCCAAGTGTGACACCTCAAATGGTTCACACAACATCAAATACACTTGGAATAACTTAGAGAGAAATGTTACACTTCATGAAATCGGCTTGCCCTCACCATTCCTTCATAGTCTCTCATGGTGGCCGATTTTGACAAGAATAAGATGCATATATAATGTGTCACAATTAGGGTTACACCATGTAAACCCTGATTTTCATGGCCTTTCATTTCCATGATCCATGGGTACAAAAACACCATGGGGCATCTATGGGGCATCATATGGGTTTTAGCCCAACTTGATAATCCATGGAGAATTAGCCCACTATACAAGTATGGATGATTTACACAATCAACCCATATATTTAGTTAGTCTCCTTTTTATCACTTAATTAATTCCAAGTTAATTATTGATCAATACTCATTAACTAATATTATTAATATATTAGAACTTACAATATATTACCAAACCTTAAGTGTTATTTCTCTCATTTTTTTTAGTCTATCCAAATGCATGATGCCATGCAACCCAAATGCACCATGCCGAGTCGGGTCAAGTACATACCAAATATAGTTATGGACTTAGACACTAATCCAACACCCTCATCATGGAACAATATCTCATCCTCCTGATGTCCTCATCGGTAGCATGCTATGGAATCAACAATGCTTCTTCCTGAAACTTCGCGGTGATCTCCGCCACAGTCGCGGTGGTCTGCTGAAGGTCATGAAACTCACTCACAAGCTGTTGCACCTCAATCGGTGGTGCAAACTCCAAATCAAAAGGCCTAATAAACTCAGCCCATGTCATCTCAGCCACCCTGGTTGCTCCCACCTGGCTAGTCACCTCACCCCATTAGCTTCGGACTCTGTCTCTCAGCATACATCAAGCAAAACCCACCTTTGCCACATCCCTACAAGAACTCGTGTGTTGGGCGTTCTATATATCCGCCACCCGGTGTTATCTTAGAATGGGGTTTTTGGCCGTAAAGAACTTCGGCGCTGCACACGCCTTGAACTCCCGAAATAAGGGAGTTCGGGGCCCAACCTAACCCGCAACAATCTCGAATTTGATTACCTTGAGCCTCTCCTCCATAATCTCAATCATACCCTTCTTGACCATCCAAAATATAACCGGGGTAGCGTCAAGGATGCCCCTCGTAACCTCGGCTGCGATGAGCTCATGCAACCTCTCATCAATGGGCTCGGTACCATCGCCCAACACAGATCCAGATCCCGATCCTGATTTCCCATCGCCGTGTCGTGTCACCACCATACTGTACTGCAATACCATAAACCATAATAATCAGTATGTCTATAAAAGGGGATTCTCCCACACTGGTCCTCCATAGAGCTTCCAAGTCTAACATTGGTTTGGGTACAGGTCCTGCGCTTTCAGTAGTACGGGCCCAATACTACCTTCTACACCTACCTGTACCTTTCCGAAGGCTCAAGGTGATAACTCCAAATCGTCCCAAAATTAATCACATCCGACAGTCCTAGGCTGTCCTAAAATTTGCTCTACTCACATCAATCAGACCGATCTTATCCGGTTGCTTTTATGCATGCAAATTATACACAGAAGAAGGATCAAATAGACATTCAAATAACAGATTCTACCCTAAGACCACAACCAAACAAGGAACATGAAATAAGGCCAAATTAATCATACTAAGGCTATAAACTCCTGACCGTATACAATTTTAAAACCATACACATAGCAAGTTCCATACGGTTATCGAAGCTCAAATATCAGTATAACATGGCTAACACATTGGGGAACTACTTACTTGGCTCGGCTGATCACGCGCGTTGCACTCTCATCTTTTCCATTCTGTAAACAGCTTTAACTTTTATTTTATTTTTGAAAACAATTTTACTATTTCCTTAGTTTGAATCCTGACACACCCGAGGGTGTGCCCGAATCCCTCAAACCAAGGCTCTGATACCAACTTGTAACGACCTAATTTTCAAAAGAATTTTTTCATTTTTAATTAACCAAAACACTATCCATGATTGTTGAAATTCTCAAATACACTCATTTCCAAAATCCATACTAAGTATAATTTTATTTCAATTCATCAGAGTGTCAAAAAAAAATGCCTGAGAGAGTGCATGTCGCGCCATCATTCCTTGACCTTGCCTTTGGGCTCAACGTGAAACAAATCCACAATCTGTAAGCTAATGCTTAGTGACTTCCCCAGAGCATACTGCACATACAATCCTCATATCACGTTTCATATCAGCCATAAACTACATATATCACATAAGCCATGCATACGACTTATATGGATACCCGGGAAACCCTCAGGGGTCTTACTCCGTGTGCATCGAGAACCCCCCGAGGTCTTAGCCCAAGGATGCCCTAGAAACCCTCCAGGGTATTACTCCGGGTGTCGAGAACCCCTTGAGGTCTTAGCCCAAATGTCTCAGGAACCCCCCCTAAGGTATTTACTAAGAATGCCTCGAAAACCCTCCAAGGTCTTACACAAAGGTGCACCGGGAACCCCCCGAGGTCTTTCATTCAAGTTTCACTGATATCTAGAATATAACATATTCCATAACAAACTAGCACATGAAATAACAAATAATGGGCCGATCTTGGTGCTTTAGACCCATTGGTATGGTGAGGAGACTCACCTCTGTTTGAAGAATCCAAAGGCTGCTCTCCTAATAGTATGTAAACACTCATGTTGAACAACAATAACATTACTCCATGTTAGAATCAAACACCATCTAAGTGGAGAACACAAATCCCCAATTCCTTTCACAATAGCCCAAAAAGTCTTCCTTAGTTAATGGACCAAAATCCATATCCAAAATTATTAATGGGCTTATGGCCTAATAAAGCCCAACCATAACATCGATGGCCCAAAATAGATAAACTGGCCCACTAACCCCAAATCGTGACCAGGCCCAATGACTAATTGAGGCCCAAAAGCTCGAAGGCCCAAAACAAATCCAAGTCCAACTGTTGTGTGTATGCCTGGTGTACAACCCTGGTACGCACAACGTACTTAGTCCTTAAGCAGTACGCGCGGCGTACACTAACTTACAACCAGCGTACAAACAGATTAAGCAATTCATTTTAGTAAGTGTTTAATACTTCACGTTCTAACGTCCAAAACCAAATTTGAGCTCATTAAGATGTCCTAGGGCATAACGTTTGCAACTTTATGCCCTTTCATGCTCTATGGGACTTAAAAACTTCATTCTTCACATTAGGACTTCATATAAGGCCCCAAAATATTGCTTGGAGTCTAGATATTCCCCAAGCTAGCACTTTTATGCATCTAGCATGCTCACAAGGATCATATCTAACCATTTTAACCTATGGAGTTGCTTAACTGTTAAGAAAAGGTCCAAAACCAACAAAAGGGACCAGAAAGAAAACCCTAACTGTATCTAAAGTATAAGAAGGAAAGATCAAAGCTTTATACCTGCAGAAGCTCCTCCAGGTGAACTAGATACAGATTCTTGAAGCCTAATCCCACTCCAAGCTTGCTTGACAACTCCTTCTTCTTGAATGGACACTAAAATTGCCACAAATGCACTTCTTAAGCTCAAAGCACACTCTCTAATGGTATTAGGGTCCTCAGAGACGTTTGATGGTGAAAGAGAATGATTAGGGAGAGGCTCAAATGAGATAAGGATGCTTATATAGGCCTCAAGTCTGTAAATTAGGGTTTGGACATCCGTCACGTACCCCCAGCATACGTGCTATCCCTACGCGATCATTCTTGTAAAGTACGCTAAGCGTACCCATGAGTACACCCATCGTACTTATGGGACTTACTATGCAACATTTAAAAATTTCAAGGGATTTAAAGGTAATAACTGATCTGGAGTGTTACAGTTGGGCCCGTTGTGGGGTATGTGGTATAGATATTTTGGAAGGAGGATGGTTGGGTTTCTTCAAGACAGTGGGATAATGGTTGTGAGTCTTTAAGAACGTTTAAAGGTTGATCGTGAGTCTTCATGCCCGATGGGGTAATGACAAGAGTGATTTGGGATCTTAATCCCAGTAGTTGGATAGTTTCTCGTGATTAAGCATAATAATTATTTGTTCAAAGAATAGTTATACCTTAATATATGTAACGTAGTTAGAACCTTGCGAGAAGGCTAATTGTGACTTACCATCTCTTATAATCAAGTAGGTTGGAAGATGAGCAAGCTTTATCATAAGTTCGTCGCCAATATTAGAGTATTGGTTATAGAGTTTTCAAGCCAATTCACCCATTATAGTTGTTTTGGATAAGTTTCAGGATGTTAGACCACTTGAACTTGGTAGAAAAACCATTTGCAATCTAGATTTGTCTATATTTTATGGGATATTCCATAAGCCTTATTAGAGGCATGTTTCAAAAAATGGATTCCATTAGTATGACATAGGTACACTTCTCTAGTTAATCACTTTGTATTGAGTCGATAATATTCCTAGTCAAATGAACAAATCGACATTTCACATCTAACAAAAATCGTCAATCAGAGAGTATAAAATTCTAGAAATTCAGAACGATGAGTTCCCGGTTTCAGAAGACTTCATGAGGAATTCGAGAGTGTGTATAAGGTAGAAAATGACGTTTTACAAAGAGCATCGTTGTGACAACATTGGATAGATCACATGTTGATCTCGATAACTTCGATAAGATGACATCTAGGTATACTAGGAGTAGGATTTCAGGGAAAAAATCTACTTAAGAGGGGGAGAGTTATAACACCCCGTTTTCACGAATCAATGGGTTTTAATAGAAACATCTATTTATAAAATCTGAAGTAAAAATGTATTTCTTTCTAGACAAAGTCATCATCATAAACATGTAGGAAATATCACTATGATTTTTTGTAGATATATAGAACGCTCAAATCTGACATCGTATGAAGAAGTTATGATTATTTGAAGTTTTGCGTTCAACCCTATATGAAAAAACGTATTGTAAAAAGTGAATCAGATATAGGTTTCTTATTAGCCTTAGTAATCTAAACAAAGCACATAGTAGTCGTAAAAGCAAGAGCGTGCATCTGGAAAATGCCTAAATCTGATTTTCTGTGACGAAGTTATGGTTTTTCAATGTTTCGGTACAATAGTGTGCAACACTGAATTCAAAATTAAGATTGGTTGAGTATTACGTAAAACTATTTAAATGAGAGATAAGAAACTCATGAATAGGATTATGCCGATATAAATACAGTCAGGAATGAATTTCATGTTAGAAGATTATGATTTTTATACAGGTTTTAACAGTCTAAGCCCATTAAAAATATAACTTTAAAACTAAAGTGAGAATTAGTCAATGTTGTCTATATGAACGTTGTGGTACACATCGATAATTGCATGTTGATATAATGAACGTAAAAAATGGAGCTTGTATTACAAAATATACAATTCTCTAACGTTTCCCGAGAAGCGCCAACCACACTTAGGTTACGCGGCGCGCACCTTCTAGAAGGGGGTGAGGTAGATAAATATGGTAGAGACATGTGGCGGAGTTCTTGAGTGGCCAGCCAATGATGCCGACCTAGTGTGTGACACTCCTAAGATAGTGCGTGTGACACCCCTCCTTTCCAAGCCTATAAGTTAATGCTCAGCCCTCCCATCCTATCACACACCAAATCTCTCTCTCTCTCTCTCTCTCGATATATATATATATATATATATATATATATATATAAGATCTGATTCTCTTCAGAGTTTTCAAGGCACTAAAGAATCTCATTTTAGCAAGGCTCTAGGGTAGCAAATAATCGAGCAATGAGAAGTGCTCGATACCGAGGTCTTGCCCGCAACTTTTGAGGTTCTTCGCTAGAAAACACTATAAGTGCACCTACTCTTGCTAAGTTTTTTGGATAGCTTATGTTTATAATCATAAATATTGTTAGGAACCTATATGTAACCAATTAGTCATTAATTCCTGTTAAATACACTTATTGGTCTACTTACGAGAGATGTGTTTAGAATCGGTATATTGGCCTCATTGTTGGATTTCAGAATGGATATATATCGGAATGGTCCTGCCTCTCAAATGTCCAGCCTGGCTAATTTGATAGCCATGATATTAGTGGTGGAATTTGTGAAGAATCTAACTTCTACCAGATTTCTATAGATATTAATAAGTTGTAACATTATAGGATAATACCTAATACACGTGTTACCGCCAGTTTGATCATTTGAAGGATAGTTGATAATCATCTGAGTAATTTTCCAGGTGAGTTATATCACTATACTATGTATCAAAATATATTTCCATGTATGTTAGGATATAGAGCCAGTAGAGTAGAGCTGATAGTATAATATATATATGGGTTTAAATATTAATGTACTCGAAACTTGTAGACTAGTAAGTGTTACCTCTATATTTTTGTACTATTATAGTTGAAAGTGAAGTCTCTATGTGCATAATTGTTGTGATATTTGAATTATCTATTAAGGTTTAGTTAGCAGATGATGGTAGAATGACAGTAGTTCAGGAGCTTATAGTACCGTGTGTTCACAAGATGACACGTATGTCGTAGGTACACATAGACTCGTATTAACAAAATGGGAAGTAAGCCATAACTACACATAGACTTGTGTTGACAAAAGTTCAGGTAGGCCATAAGTAAACATAGACCCATGGTGACTAAATATCATATTGCTAGTAACTGCATATAGACCCATGTTGAAGATGAAATGGTTGGGGCGTAGGTCTAAGATATACATATTATTGCATATTATGAGCCATTGTTTGTAAGCATGTATATGTATTGTGATATATGGTATTTTGGGGAACTCACTAACCTTCACGCTTAACCAGTTAATTATAAATATTTTTCTGATACTTCACTGATTCGTGAGAACGACATGGCCTGACTGTACACATGGGAATTTGTATCATGCTCTCCACAAATGTAATTACTCTCTGATATATTTGAATAAATAAAAATCAAAATTTTGGGTTGAAAATTAGGACATCACAAATCTATCCTTCATTTATTCTATTCAATTTGGGTAATGAGTGAAACATAAAAATCTCTGGTGTTATTAGAAATATTACATATAATTAATGACCCTAGACACTCTTTCCAACAGTCTACCATTTAAAGAAGTTGTTACCTATACAAGGTTTAATACTTCTCCACTAATCAACATATAGAGTGCCATCCACTACATCATTTGAACTTTGATCTAATCAGAATCCAACACTTAGATATGTGATCAACTATTCCTTTGTTCTACATGATATCTAGATAAATCTAAGACATGGATAAGGGAAATATCATTATTAAATATTATGTGTGTTTCCCTATAAAGATTTGTGACGGCTAAATGTAAATACTAAATTGAACAATCAAATTTATTTTGGACCTAGCCAGGTACTTAAGATGTCAACACCAAATCATCTAGGGACCCATAGTTATTGATTCTTCTATTAAGACTGAAGGAACAAATAAACTTTGACTACATAATTTTTGTCTAGTCATCATGTCACACATGGACATACACTTTATTACTACCGGTTATGAATAACATTTGAGTAAACCAATGCAAAATAAAATCGTAGCGCAAAAAACTGATGTACCTCTATTTGAATATAGAAGATATTATCATCTTAGAAATACTCATGAATGTATACATGAAGTAATCTCTAAGTACAAGTTGGTCCAATACTTAAATCTATATTTCTAACACATGAGTGTGCTTCACAATCTCCATGATATGTCCCATCAATATGGACAATCTACTGACACTCCATTATAATCTTAAATCACTACTTATTTCCTAGAGTATGACCAACTAGAGAGCTTTGAGTATGTTAACACTCAGGAAGTGGTCTAAAACATGAAAAAAGAGAAACATAATAATAAATTAACAACGTATGGTAGTGTCACCAACTCTTTATTAATTCACCATAAAATAAACAACAAATCCGTTACAATTCATACTATTAGATGTCTCAAAATTTATCAAACTAACAATTAAATAATTATGGCATATCATTAGAAAGTATAATAAATATATACCTGGTACGAATATCATGCTTGGTCCTTGATAATGGCTTCATGAAACGATCACCCGGATTCTCATCTAATGATACTCTACTCATGATAATGTCTCCATCCTTAAGGCGCTTCCATATGTAGTGGTATTTTAGCCTCCTCTGTAGCATCAGTGGCTGCTGTATACTCTAACTCGCATGCAAAGTCTACAATTGTCTTCTTCTTGGAACCGTTCCAAGTTACTGCTACACCATTAATCAAGAATATTGTTCCAAGTTACTGTTCTCCTGATAAACTAAAATCATGCTCAGAGCATATGAGATATCAGTTCGACGACATATCATGGCATACATGATCAATCCTATACCATAATCATAAGGACATCAACTAATTTTTTTTCCAGTTCATCACTTGTATTGGGAAACTGATCTTTACTCAATCTTATTCTATGTCGCATGGATAGAAACCCTTTCTTGGAATCTTGCATCTTGAACCTCTTCCAGATCATATCTAAGTATGTACTTTGTCTTAGTCCTATTAGACGTTTTGATCTTTCTCTATTCATTCTTATACTAAGTATCTATGTAGCCTCTCTTTGGAGCAAGTCAGTCTTGACTTAATCACTAAGCCTAATCTCACTTACTAACTTATTTTTATTGCAATCCTTGTGAAGAATTAACTTAAGTGTCTTCTTGATATAATACTTGTTGTCATTTACATTTCCTTATATTTCTGCACCTAACTATCTAACTATCTAATGTTAACTTATTATTGTTGAGCTTTATGATCCACTGAGTTAAACATAATTTCGCATTATTAGTTGTTCTAACATTTGTTCAAGTGTGTTACTCAAGTTTTCCTCTCAACAATTAGTATTAGAGCCAAAGTGGTTGCTTTTTAAACAAGAACTCTGATTTTAAAAGGCCTTCTATACCACTGGAGCTCATTTCTTAAAAAAAACAAAAAAACAACAATTTTATTTCAACATTAAAACAAGGAAATATGGCACAAACATTATCCCTCAATGTTTCAAACAGTGTTGGAGGTTCGAATAGAGCTCCAATATTGGTGGCAAACAAATACCATCACTGTTCTCAAAGAATGGAGAGGTATCTAAGAAGACTTGGAAGAGATGTTTGGAGATTTGTAGAAGAAGTAACTCATGTCTCTATTCTAACTCCGGTTCAAAATGACGACACTCAAGCTAGACTGGGAGGAGGTCAACCAACCATGAATCGTCCCACCAAAGATGATATGTATAAGATGGAAAATGATGTTGTTGCTTTTTATGAGATATCCTGCGGAGTTGCTCCTGACAACTTTGATATCATCATAAATTGCAAGTTAGCCAAAGAAATCTGGGATGTCCTCAAGAAGCTGTATGAAGGTACAAAACAACCTCAAGATAAAAAAAACTTACAACTGCACTCAACGAGTTCAACAATTTCAAAGCTCAAGCTGGTGAAAGTCTAGAAGACTCCTTCAAGAGGTTCAATCTAATTGTCACAAAGTTATCAAATGTTGGCACCGTCCGAAGCAACCATGAGACAAATCTTCAGTTTCTCAATGGTTTGGGTAGACATTGGACTACTGCTAAGATGATAGTCCAAGGAGATAGAAAAATTCACTCTTTATCTCTTTACAAACTTTATGGTGAACTACAAGCACAAGAATCAATTGTACTCAAAGATTGTGCTGACTTCGATGGACCACTCACTCTCGTAGCACAAGTACCTCACACTCAATCTTACTCTCCCACGTATGACAACCCTCCGCATTCATACGAAGCCGAATCAGAATACGATGATGAAGAGGAATTTCAAAAACCCATTGCTCTAGTTAGCCAACAATTCAACAGGCTACCACCCTCATCTTTCCGCAAAAATCAGCAGTTTAATAAACCTCCCTTCAACCGCAACTTCAATCCTCAGAATAATCACTCTCGATATTCCAAAAATCCTCACCCATCACCGCAACCTCAAAACACTCAATCAAAAGAGGCACCACAGCATGTCAAGCTAACTGACTCCGGTACCTCAACAAAAGACAAGGTGGATGTCATAATTTGTCACAAGTGTAACAAGGAAAATCAGTTTGCAAAAGACTGAAAAGCCAATATAGTGAAAGATAGAGCATTCTACCTAAGAATGGCTCATGAGATGGAGGAAAAAGAAAAAGCAAGGGCATACGTAGCCCAAGTCAAAAGAGACCACTGTTCATCCGGAGACGACGATGAAGACATCAGCAACATCAAGGGTAAAGGAAACTTTTGCATGATGGCAACTGCGGATGACGATGGGTCTAACTTGCATCAAAAGAACTACTGCTACATTGTAAAGGATGGAACTCTAAGCATCGTTGAACAGGTAAAACTCATGATCCAAACTCTTAATTATAGCATGCATGATTGTCAACCATTCATAGACGACCTTAATGACGTTGTCGTCCTTTCAGACTATAACAAAGCCCTAGATGAGAAGAACATTGTTTCCTAAGAAATGTTCCATGTTAGAGGACATCTAGAAGACAAAAGACTCAAGGTTACCATGCTAGAGAGAGACTTAGGGTTAGAGAAGGATGCAAGAATGTTATGCGAAACCCAAATAAGCATAGCATTAGATCAAAGAGATTTAGCTCAAAATGAAATCGTATGATTAAATCTTTTAATAGAAAAGTTGTTCAATGAAAGTAAAGCTATTGAGAGTCTTGTGAATAATGGAACCATAGATAACACATTTAATTGGGGTTGGTCCAATGGGTACTCCACCGCAAAGGATTCATCACCCAGATTTAATAAAGACCATCCCTATGTCACCCCGGACCGAGAATTCCATTTCCCAGTCAATGAAAAAACCTTTCCCAAAGACATCAAAGTTCATTTTGGTCGACTTAGTAATCTGAGTAATAATTGTGTTATTGAGGAAATTCTTCCTGAATTTTTAGGTCACTCAAGTGATCTAATTCCTATCTCTCGTACAATTTATCCCAACTCTCAGACTTCATCAGTCGTTGATGAAAAAATTCTTATGAAAGAATCTGAAGTTTATGTGAACTTCCCATCGTTACCTTCAGACTGCAGTACCGTCACTGCAATTCTGAACCGCAGTATGACCAACTGCCTCTCATCAAATGTCCCACAATGAAATTAACTCAGACTTACACTGCGGTAGTACAATCTCCATTACAACAAACAGAAATTAAGAATTTAGTGACCATTCAACCAATCCATCATGGGTTGCCTATAGAAAACTTTGAGTATGGTCAATGTTCCCAGAATCTTGAACTTTCTAGTTCAGATGTATTATGTTTGTGTTTTCAAAAGCACTCAAAGGATTCTAAAAAACCGCAGTTGAATCTCAATGACTTCGGTTCTCCAAAAACTCAATAAAAAATGGCCTTCAAAGAGGTACTTCAATCTCAATGTAAAAAATGAGAAATATTTTCAAAAAACAAAAGGCAAGTTAAAATTTCAAAACCCAAGAGTCCAGAAAAACTTGTTTTCTAAAACTATTTTTCTAAAAACAAGATAGTCAAGAAATCAAGCAAAAAGGAATGTAGAGTTCCCAAAACTTTTTCAAAATCTTCTGAAAAAACCCAAAAGGAAGAAAAGTGTTTTCAAAGTAATGGTTTTTAAGTCTATTCCTTAGACGACCCAAAATGGAAAGGGATTTTGCCCACTCCAACACATTTTTAGTCACCTCAACTATTCAGGAAGACACATTCTGGTAGATTTGCACGTACTCACACCATTTCGAACTTTGGTTTTTCAAATCCCAAGGGTATCAATGTCAAGTCGCAATTTGGGACTAGTCACAAGACTAATCCCACACCCTTTGGACAGCTGATCAAGTCTGTTGTCTGGATGAATGATAAAAGTCTATCATCTAGATTTCATGGTCAAAAGGGATCTTCTCGAGCCCCACCTGGCTTGTCTAAAAAAACCTCGTATTTTCAAAAAACTTGTACCTGTCAGAAACCTCGTACTTCTCAAAAACCTCGTATTTTCAAAAAATCTCATAACTTTTCAAAATGTCACAACACTCCAAAAATTCTCAAAATCCAAGGTCTAGATCTCAAGATTGACATAATACTTGTCCCTACAGCCTCGATTCATGCATCTTTGAAAAACCCACTAGTTTCCTCGGGCTCCAAACTTGTTTGGGTGCCCAAACCAACCATGTAATTTTTAGGTAATGTACAAGGAGGATCAAGAAGAGGAGTGGTTAATAGATAGTGCCTACTCCTTGCACATGATCAGAAGGTTAGAATACCTTCGGGACTTTAGGCCTATATGTAATAGTGGTAATGTTACATTCAAGAACAATGCGAATGGAATAATCTGAGGATACGGTGTACTTACTACAGGAAACTTCTCCATCCAAAAGGTTGCTTACGTAGAAGGTCTCAAACATAATCTCATCAGTGTAGGCCAACTATGTAAAGCAGGCCATCGGGTTGAATTTGATAAACACTACTGCTACATAATGACAATTGATAGAAGCACCTATTCGATCGAATCCATATCCTAAGGAAGTATGTATCTATTGGATGTCTCTCTTATCATTGGGAAACCGCAGCTATGCTTTCCGTCCAAAGCAGTATCTGAGGTCAGCTGGTTATGGCATCGCAAACTAGCTCATCTGAACTTCAGATATATCAACCACCTTGTCACCGGAGAACTCGTCCGAGGTCTTCCCTTTCTGAAGTACAACAACAACACTCTTTGTTCTACATGTGAGTGTGGCAAACAATCCAAAGCAAGCCATTATATAGCAATTGATTCTTTAATTTCTGAACCACTAGAACTTATACATATTCATCTTTGCGGCCCATCTACCATAGCCAGTCTCCAGCACAAGAAACACATACTGGTTGTAGTTGATGATTTCACTCGTTTCACATGGTTCTTTTTATTAAGACTCATGTCTGAAACACTGCAGGTTTTGATTCATTTCATTAAAGAAATTGAACATCAAATCAATTTACCAGTGCGTCACATCCGAAGTGATAATGGAACTAAGGTCACTAACCATCTTCTAAACAGTTTCATGGTTTCAAAAGGTATTAGTCGTAATTTCTCAGCTCCTTACACACCGCAACAAAATGGAGTTGTCGAGCGAAGAAACCGAACTCTGGTAGAAGCAGCCAGATCTATGTTCAACTTTGCAAACCTTCCTCTCTACTTCTGGACCGAAGCATTGACCACAACATGCTTTGTCCAAAATCGAAGCATTATCTATAAGCGTCTCAACAAAGCTACGTATGAGGGTCTCAACAACCGCAAACCAAATGTTCGATTCTTTCACATCTTTGGGTGTAGATGTTTTGTGATCAATAACAAGGATCATCTTAACAAGTTTGCAACAAATTCAGATGAAGGCATTTTTCTCGGCTATTCGACTAACAAAGTAGCCTATAGGATTCTCATCAAATGCATGATACTAATAGTCAAAAGCTTTGATGTCAAATTCGATGACTATTACATCCGTAACACTGCTCAGTCGAAAGAACCTAAAGTCATCCTTGGAAGTGATTTCCCAGCCTCTTCAGGTCCCCTAAACTTATTTGAAATAAACAATGATGATCTTTTCGACCCTGTAGAGACTGCACAACTATTTGAAGTTCTCGTGTCTTCATAACCTCAGCAACAGCATGCGGAAGTCTCTGGTCCTACCCTATCTGATGATGTGTCACTCACTACTTCTACCTTGCCGGTTGAGGGGGAAAACTCCACTTCGGTTCAAGTGATAACCATCAAGGATCCAGTACCTAAGGAAACAACTCCGGTTCCTATTCGTAGAATTACTCTCCCATCAAATGTCTCTTCGGACTCAGACGTTAAAGATATAGAGAAGATTGACACTGAAACCGATCCAAGGATAATCACTCTCTATAATCTAGGGGGAAGCTTCTCGGGAACTCCCATCAGCAATCCAGGGGGTACCTATCTCAATTAATAAAGTATATGCTAATCCCAATTCCCCAATCCCCAACAATTCTGCGGGTTGCTCACAAGTCCAGGGGGAACTGCCCTCTTCTGCCGCAGAGTCTTCAGATATTGAAGACAATCTCTCCACAACAGTCGCTGATCATCTGCAACCTTGTCTTCATGTATGAACGAAGGACTACCCACCGGGTTAAATCATCGAAAATCCATCCACAGATATTTAAACTCGTTCCTCTAAAGATTTAACTGATCACTGTCACTATGTAGCGTTTATGTCATCGGTCGAGCCTAGAACCATCAAAGAAGTCTTAATGGAGCCCGACTTGATATCTACAATGCAGGAGGAACTGGCAGAATTTGAAAGAAAAAAACTATGGCAACTCGTTCCGAAGCCAAAATGTCACACTATTTTTGGAAAAAGATGGGCATACAAAAATAAATTAGATGAATCCAGTGCGGTCGTTAGAAACAAATAGAGACTAGTCGCTAAGGTTTATTGTCAACTTGAAGTTGTTGATTTTTATGAAACATATGCCCCCGTAGCTAGGATGGAGGGCATACACATCTTCTTAGCGCATGCCGCTCATAAGAACATCAATGTACATCAAATGGATGTAAAGATTACCTTCCTAAATGGTGAATTGAAAGAGGAGGTTTATCTTCAACAACCTCTGGGTTTCGAAAGTCATGAATTCCCAGATCACTGTTATAAGTTTGAGAAAGCAATCTATGGTCTAAAACAAGCACCAAGAGCATGATATGAGACTCTCTTAGAATTTCTTGTCTCATCCGGTTACAAAATAGGAGTGATTGATCCCACTTTATTCTGAAAAGAAAATGGTAATCACCTTACGCTTGTACAAATATATGTGGATGATATCATCTTCGGATCAACTGATCAAGGGATGGTGGATGAATTTGCGAAGCTCATGAGCATGAATAGAGAGATTAATTTCTTTCTAAGACTTCAAGTGAAACAGGTCCTTCAAGGTATATTCATCCATCAGGAGAAATACACCTCAGATGGGTACATCCCTCTACAAAGTTCTTTACTCCTAGTGTGACGGACTTCATCACTTTAGTCTACCATATGGGTACCAGAAAAAGCTTAAGAGTATAGGCGAGTTCAAGAAAAATCAACTCCATGCGGTCTAGTAGTTTGTTTGCCTCTTTGTCATCTGCAGTGTCTCAGGAAGAACCGGATGAATAGATAACATGGGCGTCAAACTACTCGAATTAGTGTAGAGCATTTTCACTGGGCACAATCTCAACTACGGTCAGATCATATGGGATGACTTCCTTCAGTACATTCCCAAGGAGAATCGAAAATTAAACCCTACATAGCTCACTTTTGCAAGATTTTGGTCCCTATGCATTTCAGACTTTCACCGTGACGCAAAGATTAGCATGGGCGGAGACATCAACTTCTATGTCACTCGTTATCTCAAAAGGTATCCTCCTTCTAATGATCAATCTATTTTTGGACAGCAAGACGCTTCCTGTACACATTCTGACCACTGTTCGACTTGAGACTCAAGAAGTCACCAATCACATTAAGGCTACAGAAGGTATTGACCCATACCTTTCTACCCCGCCTCTACCTAGTCAGTCTATATTAGCCTCGACAAACCCTCATGGCCCAGTAAGCACCGCAACCCCAACTACTACCACTCAATCATCGAGGCTCAGGAATCTTTCTTCCAGAAAAACCTCCCTTAAGAAATCTAAGAAATGTGCAACATCCAAGACCGCAGAACCCTCCAAGAAATGCAAAAATACACATGTTCTATCCTATGATGAAGATTCTGATCCAGATCAAACCGTTGCAGTCGATGTTGAAGATGAGTCTGATGATGACACAATCTTAATTCTTGTTCTCAAGAAATGAAGATGAAACCCTAGTCCTAGCCAAATGCACCACTAGACCGATACCTTAGCCTCTCAAAAGGCTCTGGTAGTCCTTGGGGTCCCCGCAGGCCCATTTGCAACTACCCTCTCTAGCCACTTGGGCACAACAAGTGTGCCTGTTTCACCTATTTGTGAAGACTCACCTCCAACTAAATCCCAAGAGGATTTAATTGGTTCTCGCCCGAAGGCCTCTAGGGCTTCCGAACTTCATTTCATTCAAGAACAGGAGTTGCGCCCCATACTAGACTTAGTAATCACATCACTTGATACATCTTCCCAAGAGCAGGGCAATTCTTCAGCCCATGCCAGAACTGAGTCATGGCCAAAATTTACTACGGCTCAAGGAAACCGAGGAAGCTCAGGAAATCTTACTCCGCTTACCTTACAAACAGGTGGTTTAGGCACGGTGACCACCAATGTGCAAGGATCCGTGAACCAGAGGGACACCTCGGTGCGACATCAAGGAATTGATGAATATGACTCTGATGACTCTTTGATTCAGTATAACCCATCTACTGAATCCAAAGTCAAAAAGTATGCAGCTTTTCGCAGGGCATTTCAAGCAAGGAAGGATCGGCAAACTAAATAGCTTCAACAAAAGGAGAAAGAAATACAAGTTGTTGCTTAGTACTGGGCAGACGTAATCAATAATGCCAACACGTTAGCCAACATTCTCAAAATCCAAGATTCGATAACCGCAATAGTTAAGACCATACGCAGCGGTCAGTCCCTTCCAGATGGTGCATGTTCTTCCAAGCTTCCTCTAACAAAAATAGTCCAAGAATCACAAGAGAAGGGAACCGCAATCGAAGTCATTTCTGGACCTACTTATAGATTTGATGACATTGAAATGAATGAAGTCAATAAACCCGAGCCATCAGACGACATGATGATGACCATCGACGAAGAAGATGAATAAGGTGGATCCCAACACTCTACTTCAAAGCCCAAAGAAAAGAAAAAGTAACAGAAATCAGCAGTCTCTAGAAAGGAGTTTCTAAGTGAAGGGTTTTGAGCATTCTAACACTCCTATGGTGTACATGCAACCCTAGAAACCTTGGATCTATGTTTTGTTGAATTAGTGTCTAAGTCCATAACTATAATTTGTATGTATTTGACCCGATTGGCATGGTCCATTTAGGTTGCATGGCATCGGAACAATTTGGATAGACTTTTGTGAGAAAAGGATAATTATGATTTGTTAATATATTATAAGTTCTAATATATGAATATGAAATCACATTATTTAATTAGTATCGATCAATAATTAATTTGGAATTAATATTGTGATAAAACGAAGACTAATTAAACATATGGGGATTGATTGTCTAAATCATTCATTCTTATATATGTGGGCTTATGATCCATAGTTCTTCATGTTGGGCTAAACCCATGGCTACTCCATGGAGGTTTATAACCCATGGAGCTTGAAGAATATGGAAAGACATGAGTTACATGGTGTAACCCTGATAGTCACTATATATAAGGACCCCATGGCTCAAGAAATTGGCACTAGTGTGTATACACGTGAGTGCTAGCCAATTTAAGCATAGGAACCTTTTCTCTCAAGTTATTCCAAGATGTTGGTGATGTTATGTGAACCATTTGAGGTGTCACACTTGAGGCACTAGGCCCTTAAGCTCCATGGAATCAAGCTACAATAAAGAGGTATGTAATTCTACTAGAATTTATATTATATGTTCTTCATATTATGCTAGTTAGAACTGTACCTTGGAAAAATTGATATTTACATGTATAATAGAGAAAACATAGACCCAAGGTATTTAGGGTTGCATGTACACCTTAGGAGTGTTAGAATGCTCAAAACCCTTCATGTTTTACAAAGATACATGCAAATTTGATTTTTCCAAGGTTCTTATCCTAACAAGCATGGCATGGGGAACTTGAACATAAAAGCTAGTAGAATAACATACCTTTGTTGTTGCTTGAATTCCTTAAGAACGTTGTCATCCTAGCACCCTAAATGTGATGCCTCAAATGTTTCATTGAACACCACAACTCTTGGAATAACATGAGAGAAGCACACTATCACTAAAAATCGGCTATCCCTCCTTGTTCTTTTCCAAGTGCTGATTTTGCTAGCCTATGGGGTCTTTATATAGTGTGTCACAAGTAGGGTTACACCATGTAAACACTAATTGACTTGGATTTTAATATCCTCCATGATCCGTGGGTTTTAACCTCAATGGAGCATCCATGGAGCACCCTATGGGTTTTAACCCAATTCAATAAACCATGGATCATTAGCCCGCTATATAAGAATGGATGATTTACACAATCAATCCCCGTATATTTAATTAGTCTCTTTTTGATCAGAAAATTAATTCCAAATTAATTCTTGATCAATACTAATTAAATAATATGATTTCATACTAATATTTGATAACTTCTAATGTATTAACAAAACATAAGTGTCATTATTCTCATTTTTTCTATCCAATTATCATGATGCCATGCAACCCAAATTGACCATGCCAACCGGGTCAAGTACATACCAGAAATAGTTACGAACTTAGACACCTTATCCAACAGTCACCCACTCGAATAAGTCTAATAACTATAACTGCAAGTATGACTTCAGGAACCATTCAACATTTGTAGCTCTTTCAAAGTCTCGTGGAACTAAGATGACCTTCCATTTAAGATAAGTGATCGTATAATCCTCTCCTCTCAAGTTATTAGTCGGACAAGTAGATGAAACAATGTCGGACAAATAGATGGCACTAGTGTGTGTACACATGAGGGCTAGCCAATTTGAGCATAGGAACCTTTTCTCTAAAGTTATTCCAAGATGTTAGTGATGTTGTGTGAACCATTTGAGGCGTGACACTTCGAAATTTTTGGCTGGAATTGGACTAGGAACATCACCCTAAGTTGTTTTTGAACTTGTAAACCTGTTTTTGATGTGGTAATGTTCATGCTAATCCAATTTCAAAGATAATTGTCAATAGATTCATGTTTTGTATTAGTTTAATGATTAGGCTAATTACATGAAAATTGTTTGATTTGAATTATCTTGTTCTTATGAGTTGATTTAGATTAGTAGAAAAGTTATGCGATAATATGTTTTCAATCCAAATTAATATAAAAGTTGTTCAATATATGTTTTCACGTAACTTGTCCTCAAGTTATATGAAAAGTCACATTTATGATTATTAAAACTCATAAGATTTCCATAAGTAATGAAAAATGGAGAGTCTCATTCTTAGATGTTTTAAAGTCTTCCATAACTTGTCCTCAAGTTATCGAACTTGAAGAGTTTTTTCATTAAAACTACTTTAAACACATAAGTTATGGAATTGAAAAATTTTGAAGAATTCAAAATTTGCCCTCAAGTTATGGAATTTGTAAAGTTTCCCTCATTCATACTCTAATTCCTTGTTAAGCCCTTAGAATTTTAAATTTTAAAATTCAACCCTTATACTTTATAGTAGTATAAGTTAATATATATATATATATATATATATATATATATATATATATATATATATATATATAAGAGCAAGTTAGTCTTACTGTTAGTAGGCCTCATTCACGAAGCCGAACTATAAGGGGGGTATAAGGTTAATGCCTATAAAATGACAGTTTAATTGGTGTCCAGTCTCACCCACCGCGTTATTGGCTGGTGGAGGGTTGCTACCCGAATGGGTAGGACAAGGACTAGAATTCTCCCTTCATTAAAAGTATTAATGATAAATATATAGTAACTAAACCTTTTATAAACTCACAATCTTAGTTACTTTAGGAAAATGTGAATTTAGTGCTAACCCATGAGTTTACAGTTTGCTCTTTGCTTAAGACGGTTAGTGGAACATGTGTGGTTAAGCAGCACACTAACTTGATAGGAAAAGGGTAACTTAATGTTTATCATAGTATCGACGGAGAGCATGTGGTTAACCGACGCATCGATTGATGGGTAAATATTATGGGTACCAAGTATATTTGCATGGTTATTCACACCTTGTTTTGTGATCCTCAACATCCAAGTCACAAAACTTGAGAGAGCACAATCGAGATTGAAACATGCCATTGGAAATTTCAATGAATCTCAAAAGATCTAGGAGTTTCAAATCCAAATAAAACCTACTAAATTATTTCGTTTTTCATGGTGGAAATTGGTGAATCGTCATTCGCCTACCTTCAAATATTCTGTAGTTTGGATTATGGCATCCATCTTCCAAGTTATAAAATATTGTGTTGGGTCCTAGCCTTAATATTTCATATTTCGGTGTTATATTAAAGACTTTAAATAAACTATCTGGAATATCTCCCAAAAGATGTCTGGTTCAGACATCTATGATCTTCCCAAAACTCTAGGAACAAGGTTTCCTAATGAAGATGATGTCCCGGAAATCATTCTTCTCTTCCTCTACCTACTCTATGTTTCATCCCTAACCCACAAGTTCAAGTTCACTCAAGCCCTATTGGCAGGCAAGGTCTATGTGTGCTCACATCTTGGAGATGAAGTCACATATTGACAAGCCATGAGAGTTAGGTGTCAAAATCTTGAGGAAGTTGGATGTTGACTAATTACTTCCTAAGTCACATAGTGTGTTCTTTATGGACTACAATGTAAAAGACTATGACATGATCCTTAATGATCTTATCTATTTGCTTTGTGCTACTGAATCAGCAATGACTTGGAGCACTAGTAGAGCAAATTTGGTTAGAAGATCAACTTCCCAAACTTCGATGGACTTTGACAATGGTAACATTGGATATCCAGAAAAGCTTTCTCTTCCCAATGGAAAGGGGTTGGCGATAGTCAACTCGGTTGACCAATTGGTAAAGAGAAAGGAAAGTCTGAGATAGTCCAGTGCACCATTCCCAAAGGGCCCATATGTTTCTGTTACCAAAGGAAGGGGCATTGGTTGCGAAGCTACCTTAACTACCTAAAAGATCTGAGAGAAAGTCTAATAAAAAAGCAAGACTATGCTTCAGGTAAGTCCACTTTCTAACTCTCTTAAGTTCCTATTTGAAAATTTTTAATACATTTTTAATGTATGGCATGATCAAGCAAAGGGAAGGGAACTTAGAGAAAGAGTATGTTGAATCTGATTGCGAAGATGGATTTCAATCGCATGGTTTGAAGATCGGATTCTTGAGCTACTGCTTAGAGAGTTATGACAGATTGCTAGGAAATATGTAATAGCATAGTTTCCATTTAAAGTTGCATTGTAAGGAATGTTTTTCCGCATTCGATAAATAAATAAAATTTTGTTTTATTTTATATGTCCTTGCAATGGTACTTTTGGAGAATTGATGTTTGTATTTTTCTAGCAATAATGGAAATATGAATTTGATTCTTTCATTTGTGGTAGTGTCTAAATTTACCAAATAAGGAAATATTCTCATCACCCAAGGTTTCAATTGGATAAAAACATGGAAATCATGCAAGTTGCATAGTATGACGAATGAGAATTTTCACCTTTGCAAAATTAAGACTAATTCCTTGTTCACATTTATATATGAGTCAAGTGAAGGACTAAGGGATCGAGTACATATTCTTGTGCACTGGTCAAGTCTACTACAGAAGATCGATAAGACTATTCGTCATGATTTACTAAAGTTTAGTAAATATGGTTATACTTACCAGTTTAAGTATAATTCTGGAACATTGGAAAAGTTTCAATGTATGGCAGAACGAATGAGAAGAATCAAAGGATAAAATTTTCTCAAATCTGAAAAGATGGGAGAGTACCTTTGTATCATGTTTTTGTGATTATCTCAATGGTGAATAAACCATATCACAATTGGTCCTCTAAGGACATCTTAGTGCATTCCTACGGCTAAGAAGAGGAATCAAGAATTGTCGGAATGATTAAATCAAGAAGATGAGTTAGAGTCATACACCAAGACTGTAAGTTGAGTGATATATCTTAAAGAAAGGTTTATAACACTTATCAAATGTAGGAGTAAAAGTGTCCTACTCTTGTACATTTGAAATTGGTAAGTTGTGATGTTTTGGATAAAACAAAGACCAATTAAGGCCAATTGTGTGAAGTGTTTGTCTTGATAAAGAATTCGCACTATTTCTTGAATATTTGGCAAGAGAGTCTTATATGTCAAGAGGGCAGTGGGAGTCTAAATGATCCTGAAAGAATTTCAAGAACTAATAAAGAATAAAACCTATAGTTTCTCACTAGCTCACGACTTGAGGTTTATAACCTATCGTGTTGACATTTTTCCTATTTATGTGCCCATTCTAGTGAAAGTTGGCTTTGCATATGAGTTATGATGGTTCTCAATTGGTTGCATAAAAACTTGGAAGCAATGGCAGGTCCTTGTGCTGCCAGGTGGCAAGAAGTTAAGACTACACAAGTTCAATCCATATGAGTTTGGATTAGTCATTTATCTTGTCTTGTGATGATGGTTTTGACAAATTCACATGGAGAGAAGCACACTATCACTCAAAATCGGCTATCCCTACTTGTTCTTTTCTAAGTGCCGATTTTGCTAGCCTATGGGGTCTTTATATAGTGTGTCACAAGTAGGGTTACACCATGTTAACCATATTTGACATGCCTTTTCATTTCCTCCTTGATCCGTGGGTTTTAACATCCATGGAGCATCCATGGAGCACCCTATGGGTTTTAACCCAATTCAATAAACCGTGGATCGTTAGCCC
This sequence comes from Lactuca sativa, assembly GCF_002870075.4. Lineage (NCBI taxonomy): Eukaryota > Viridiplantae > Streptophyta > Magnoliopsida > Asterales > Asteraceae > Lactuca > Lactuca sativa. Next base: position 128,833,154 of record NC_056629.2, read on the forward strand.
ACTATATAAGAATGGACGATTTACACAATCAATCCTTGTATATTTAATTACTCTCTTTTTTATCACAAAATTAATTCCAAATTAATTATTGATCAATAGTAATTAAATAATATGATTTCATATTAATATTTTATAACTTATAATATATTAAGAAATCATAAGTGTCTGTCTTCTAATTTTTTCTATCCAATTATCATGATAACATGCAACCCAAATGGACCATGCCAACCGGGTCAAGTACATACCAAAAATAGTTATGGACTTAGACACCTTATCCAACAGTCCCCCACTTGGATAAGTCTAATAACTAAAACTGCAAGTATGACTTCAGGAACTGATCAGCAATCGTAGCTCTTTCAAAGTCTCGTACAACTAAGATGACCTGCCATTTAAGATAAGTGATCATATAATCCTCTGCTCTCAAGATATAAGCCGGACAAATAGATGGAACAATGTCGTACTTATTGTCCAACAATTTGTTTTCCCATTTCTGGTTTGTTTGACGTAGAAATAAACTCAACACATCAAGTTTGGTTCTGACCGGACCCGGTACATAGGTCAAAACAAAATCATCGAGGGCCCCAGATATCGCTTCTAATCCTCCAAGGACTAGCAGGAGCAGATAAAATTTGACTCATATACTTTTACTAACAAGTTGAATCATACACAAAAGCACATTTCGTAACATCGAGTTACCAATGCGTTTTCGTACAATCAATGTATAACCAAATTATAGTCATGAGATAAACTGCTTAAAAACTTGAAAAACTGCACTCTGGGCCTCCTACACGTCGAGTGCACGAACCTACTCGATGAGTAGGGTGAAGATACACATCGACTCGTCGAGTCCCCCATGGACTCGGCGAGTTCACTCAGCAGAAAACAGAATTTTTAATTGTCTTTTACAATTTTCATCAAGTATCAAGAAAACAAGCCTAGGCTTTGATACCACTGAAGGGTTTTGAGCATTCTAACACTCCTATGGTGTACATGCAACCCTAGAAACCTTGGATCTATGTTTTACTAAGATACATGCAAATTTGATTTTTTTCAAGGTTCTTATCTTAACTAGCATGGCATCGGGAAGTTGAACATAAAAGCTAGTAGAATAACAAACCTTTGTTGTTGCTTGAATTCCTTGAGAACTTTGTGAGCCTAGCACCCCAAATGTGATGCCTCAAATGTTTCACACAACACCACAACGCTTGTAATAACTTGAGAGAAGCATATTATCACTCAAAATCGGATAGCCCTCCTTGTTCTTTTCTAAGTGCTGATTTTGCTAGCCTATGGGGTCTTTATATTGTGTGTCACAAGTACGGTTACACCATGTAAACCCTAATTGACATGGCTTTTCAGTTCCTCCATGATCCATGGGTTTTACCTCCATGGAGCATCCATGGAGCAACCTATTGGTTTTAACCTAATTCAATAAACCATGGATCATTAGCCCACTATATAAGAATGGACGATTTACAAATTAATTCCAAATTAATTCATGATCATTACTAATTAAATAATATGATTTCATATTAATATATTATTACTTATAATATATTAACAAATCATAAGTGTCCTTCTTCTCATTTTGTCTATCCAATTATCATAATGCCATGCAACCCAAATGGACCATGCCACCTGGGTCAAGTAGATACAAGAAATAGTTATGGACTTAGATACCATATCCAAAACTATGTCTCCAAGACAAGGTTGATCAGGTTCTGGCTGCAGTGAAGTCTAGCCAACCGCAACCAGAAGATGCCGCAACCAGAAGATGCACCCAGTCTGTAATCTCTCATTGAAAGAATTCATCGTCTTGAAGCAAGAGAGTGACTCGCTACTGAGTGGATCTCTCTCAAGGTCGAAATGGGTATTCGAGCCCTCGACAAAAACCGCAAAGCTGATCACCAATAATTCCTTTCCGCTGTGGAGCGACTAATCACTGCAGTATCCACAATCAAGACTGAAATCCTATCCACCATTGCGGATCAATCTACTCAGTCAAAGAAGCTTGTCGAGGAAACTCACAATGCTTATGAATCCACCATCTGCGTATTGCAATCTACCATCAACATCCTTTTTCGCTCCTTCTCTTTAAATTTTCATGGCCAGGAGATTTTATAACTTCCCAAGGAGATCCACAAACTGCTCTTCAAACCCGCAATCCCCAACAATTAACAGCTTGTTGATGCACTTAAGGCCCAATTTAATGACGTCTGTGTAAAAATAGATGGTCTTAAACAATGGCTTGAGGAAGCACCAGGTGTTCCTTCCTCAAGAGGGGGAAGTGAAGACCGTGATTCGGATCGCATCTCCCATCAACATTCACAACAACATCAACACTTCCAAACTCCTATCCAATTTGGTCTCATTCATCAGCAGCCAATCATTCAGTAAAATGTGCCTTCTCCACAACTTTCCCCCCAACCATCTCCAAAAAAGAAGACTCATGTGCCTTCTCCTCAACACAGTCAAATTTACTCCCCTCATCAGTCTCCACCGCAACAAGAAAAAGTCCAAGATGTTCAACATACCTCTTCCATGTATCCGGCAACTCCCCCTCACCTCATAAATCTAGCCCTAGAAATGTCATCCGAAAACTCCTACGACTCTCCCAAAACCAAGCAAAGGAAAGTTGACTGGAAAGAAACTATGTTTTGAGAATTGATATGGATGGATCACGGATTTGACATCACTATGGATGAATCCCTCATCAACTCCTAGATTAATACCACCAGAAGATTACTTGATGATGACTACCAACCCTATCTCACATACGTGAAACCCCCATTTAACGGTTATTGGGATATCCCCATCTCTCCCAAAGCTCAATTCTTCACCGTCTTTGAATCATTTGACCGTAATCTCGCCGATGATCAGAGGTTGCCTCTAGAATTTGAAAGACTTAACAAATTCCATGCTAAGCATGGATCTACAATTGAAAATATTTGGTCAAATGACAAGCCTACCACAGTCAAAAAGTTCAAGCCCAAGAAATTCATGAAAGAAGATTTTATTCAGTACACTCTCACGAGAAGAAATTCAGACTATGTCTGCACCCAAGCTAACCTCCATTACATGAACCCGGAAGAAATTTCCTGATTGCTAAGGTATTTCAGAACAAGTGTGAGAAGAATCCTAAAATGAAGATTGCGTACGAAAGGGTCTGTATGTTTCTAAAAGGAACAGTTTCTAACTTTGCCAACATTGATGCGAAAATCCACCCCGTTCTTGCTCAGAAGTTCAACCTCCCTCCTCTTAAACCAGCTCTGGTTTTCACCGAAGGCTTTCAAGAGAGATCACTTGGAGCAACTAACTTCCCGGATCTTGGAGTCATTTTCAAACGCAAAAATGATGGAAAAAAATATTTAATCCCAATCACTACCATGAACCGTTTGACTCAAAAGCAACTAGAGATTACTCAAACTGCAGTCAACAAGTCAAAACACACCACTGCTGAAGTTCAATTTGAAATCTCTGGGAGAATTCTTTAGATCAGAGAAGTCAGGAAGTTCTGGTGGATTCTCATCAAATTCTTGAAGCTCGAAGAGTGAAAGCAAAGTTGAAGAGGTCACTTAGGGGGAAATTGTTGAAGCATAAAAGTGACCCTCTTAAACTTAACAAATCTGAAGCCATCTCCTCATCCGCAGTCAAGATCACAACCGCAATAAAGAACCACATCCGCAGTCGATGTCATCATTCTTTTATCTTAGTTTTAGTTTATATGTTATCTTATGTCTTTACATTTCTTTATCGAGTGTTCCTTACATGGCCACCTTACACATATTTAACTTTGTAATCTTTGAGACTCTATAAATAGACCTCTCTATTTCTGAAGAATATATCTATCTTGAATAGCATATTCTCTCTTACTTTCTCATCTTCAAGGATTCTCATAAACTAAAACTAATATATGAAGATTATAATATCTCTTCGAAGCAAGTCATTCTTGACTTAATCGCCAAGTCTGATCTCACTTACTAACATGGTTTGATTGAAATCCTTGTTAAGAATCAGCTTAAGTGTCTTCTTGATATAAAACTTGTTGTCATTTACATTTCCTTATATTTATGCACCTAACTATCTAACTATCTAATTCTAACTTATTATTGTTGAGCTTTATGATCCACTGAGTTAAATTTAATTACGCATTGTTACTTGTTCTTGTTGGGTTATGAGCATTCTAACACTCCTAAGTGTACATGCAACCGTAAATACCTTGGATCTATGTTTTCTCTATTATACAAACGAATATGAATATTCCATGGTATTACCCTAACTAGTATACAATCATGTAATAATAATATCATAATAGAAACATAACCAAGTTAGATAGTGGACATTGCCTAAAGTAGAGTCAAACTTATTGACTTTACAAGCCTTATTAAATTTGGCAGCTTCGCAACCAATGGCCTTTCCTTTTGGCAATAGAACTATATGGACCCTTTGGGAATGGTACATGGGATAATCTCAGACTTAGCCTTTCTCTTTACCATTAGGTCAACCGAGTTGACTGTGGTCAATCCATTTCCTTGGTAGGAGAAGGCTTTTCTAGATATCCAATGTCTCTATTGTCAATGTCCATGGTAGTTTAGGAAGTTGATCTTCTTAATCAAATTTTCTTTAATAGTCATCAAATCATTTCTGATTCAGTAGCACCAAGCAAATGGATAAGATCATTAAGGTCATGTTATAGTCTGTTTCATAGTCGTCCCAAAGGAACTCAGTACGTGACTTAGAAAGTGATTGAACATCTGACTTTCTTAAGACTTTGACACCCAACTCTCCTGGCATGTCAATATGTGACCTCATCTCCAAGTTGCTATCACACTTAGACCTTGATTGCGAACAGGGATAGAGTGACCTTCAACTTGTGGGTAAGGCAGGATAATTGGAGGAGGTGGAGGAAGTGAAGTTCAATGAGATTTGGGAAGATCATAGATGTCTGAACTAGACATCTTTTGGGAGATATTCAAGATAGTTGATTTAAAGTCCTTAATATAACACCCAATATGAAATATTAAGGCTAGGACCCAACACAATACTTTTATAACTTGGAAGAGGGATGCCGTAATCCAAGCTATAATATATTTGAAGGTAGGCAAATGACCATTCACCAATTTCCACCATGAAAATGAAATAATTTAATTAGGTTTTACTTGGATTTGAAACTCCTAGATCTTTTGAGATTCATTGAACAATTCAATGGCATTTCTCAATCTCGAGTGTGCCCTTCAGTTTTTGTGACTAGGATGCTGAGGATCACAAAACAAGGTGTGAAGTAACCATGAAAATCACTTGGTACCCTTAATATTTATCCCTTAATCAATTTTCCAGTTAACCACACACGCTCCACCAATACTATTATAAATATTATGTTACCCTTTGCCTACCTTGTTAAATCAAGCTAGTGTGCCGGTTAACCACACACACTCCACTAACCTACTTAAGCAAAGTGCAAAGTGTAATTTCTTGGATTAGCACCTTATCCACATTTTCCAAAAGTAACTAAGATTGGGAATTATAAAAAACTTTTAGTTACTTTATATTTATCATTAATACTTTTAATGTAGGGAGAATTATATTCCTTGTCCTACCCATTCGGCTAACGACCATCCACCAGTCAAGGAAGCGGTGGGTGAGAGTGGACACCTATTAAACTGCCATCTTATAGGCAGTAACCTTATACCCCCTTATAGACTGACTTCGTGAATGAGGCCTACTAATGGTGAGATGACTAGCTCTTATACATACATATATATATATATATATATATATATATATATATATATATTATTAACTTACAATATTATAAATTATAAGGGTTGAATTTAACTTTTAAAATTCTAAGGGCTTAACTTGGAATTAAAGTATTTCCTAAGGGAAAACTTTTCAAATTCCAAAACTTGAGGGCAAGTTTTGAAAATATTCAAAACTATTAAATTCCATAACTTATGTGTTTAAAGTAGTTTTAATCCAATAACTCTTCAAGTTCCATAACTTGAGGACAAGTTATGGAAGACTATAAACTAATAAAATAATGTGACTCTTCCTTATTCATAACTTATGGAAATCTTTATGAGTTTTATGGATCTTCAATGTGAAATTTCATATAACTTGAGGAAAAGTTACAAAAACACATTTTAGAACCAACTCATAGATTAATTTGAATTGAAAACAACAATTTCACATAACCTTCCTATTAATCTAAGCAACTCATAAGAACAAGATAATTCAAATCAAACTTTTTCATGTAATTAGCCTAAACCTTAAACTAATACAAAACATGAATCTAAGGACAATTATCTTTGAAATTGGATTAGCATGAACATTACCACATCAAAAATAGGTTTATAAGTTCAAAAACAGCTTAGGGTAATGTTCCTAGTCCATTTCCAACCAAAACAGTCAAAGATATGCTGTTTGGGGGTCCAACTCGTCGAGTGCATGAACCAACTCGACGAGTTGGATCGTTTTGAAGAATTTTAAGGCATGGACTCGTCGATTCACCTGATGGACTCGCCGAGTCCATTGCCCAGACAACAAAAAACTTCGATTTTTAAGCATATTTTGCAAGTATAACAAGAAAACAAGCCCTAGGCTCTGATACCACAGTTGGTTACAAGCATTCTAACACTGCTAAGTGTACATGCAACCCTAAATACCTTGGATCTATGTTTTCTCTATTATACAAATAAATATGAATATTCCAAGGTGTTACCCTAACTAGCATACAACCTTTTGATACTTGAATAATAAACTAGATAGAAATACATACCTTGTTGATGTAGCTTAATTCCATGAAGATCGAGAGCCTAGTAACCAAAGTGTGACACCTAAAATGGTTCACACAACATCACCAACATATGGAATAACCATGAGAAGAAGACACTCATGCTCAAATCGGCTAGCCCTCATACATATATCACTAGTGCCAATTTCTTGAACCAAAGGGGTCCTTATATAGTGTGCACATTAGGGTTACACCATGTAACCCATGACTTTACCCATTCCTTATGCTCCATGGGTTTTAACCTCCATGGAGTATCCATGGGTCACCAAATGGGTTAAACCCAACACAAGAAATCATGGATCATAAGCCCATATATATAAGAATGAATGATTTACAAAATCAGTCCCCATATATTTAACTAGTCTCTTTTGATCACTAAATCAAGTCTAAATTTATTCTTGATCAATAATAATTAAATAACATGATTTCATATTAATATATTAGAACTTATAATATATTAAAATGTCACAAATGTCCTCTTCTCACAAATGGTGTATCCAAATGTTCTGATGCACTGCAACCCAAATGGACCATGCCGAGTCGGGTCAAGTACATACGAATTATAGTTATGGACTTAGACATTAATCCAACAGTTCTAACGTTTGTTCAAGTTTGTTACCCAAATTTTCCTCTCAACAGAGATTCTGCGAGATGATGCATGTTGCATATTCTCAGCAGAAAATTAGTGACTGCACGACAGGTGGCCGGTAGGCAGGAATCTGGTTATGGTTTGTAATTCTTCAGGTGTACCAATGTATGAGTTTTGAGATGGTTAGGTTGCCAAGTTCAAGATTTGATTTCGGAGAGACTAATAGTTCGATGTATGAATTGTTATATGCACTCCAAGAGTGGAAGCAGTTGATTGACGATCAACTACAGGGTCGATATATGTAGTTCGCATGGGCTTGATCAGTAGCAGATGGGGCTCTGGATTGTTGTTAACATGTTAATCGTGGCGATTCCTCTTTGCTTCCAGTTGTGAGTTAGAATACTTCAAGGTCTTGAGTTGTGTACAAGTGGTCGTGGCAAGAAATTGTGAGATTACGTAAGGGTGTATCAAGATATTCGAGTACGGTGCCCTAGGTTGTTGGATTATTATGAGACTTTGGTGTATCCGACGGTAGGTGGACCATCAAAGCGACTATATTTTCAGATGTTAGATCATCATCAGCTAATGGTCACCAGGCGGGAATTGTTCGAGAGTGTGACTATATTGAGGGAAGTGCCATGTCTTCAAGAACATAAGTCAAGAGTAGTGATGCATAATCTGGATAGGTGTGAGCACCTAACTATGTTAGACCATGGAGTATTTGATAGTGAATTCAGTGTGGTGACGACCTGAGGATGAGATTATGGGGTGGTTCGATAGTGAATGGGTTTGGGTGGGAGTAATCATTGAGGAAAGTCAGGGAGACCATGGAGAGAGCCCATGTAGAGTAAGGGAAGGTGTAATACTAAGCGGATCCGTAGCATACCTGAGTCAGAGAGAGAGTATCGTGTGACTGCAGGGATCCGTAACATACGTGAGTCAGAGAGAGAGTATTGTGTGATTGCGGAGTGTCGTAACATATGTGAGTTAGAGAGAGTATCATAAGACTACGAGGAGTCGTAGCATTCGCGAGGAAATGAGAGAGTGTCATAGGCTTACGGAGAGCCGTAGAATTTGTTAGTCAGTGAGAGAGAGTGGTGTATAACTGTGGGGAGCCGCAACCTTGCTTGTTAGGGTGTGATGCAGAGGGGCTCTTAGGCATGTGTAGCCTTGAAAAATGAGTCCATGGGAACCTAGTGGCCAAACCAGGGGTGAGACTGGGTTCTCAGCAATGGTCAGAAACCGTTAGGTTTTGAGTTAGAGAGGGGTTGTTGCAAATCGGAAGGATCGAGGTGTAACGCATGTGTATATTCATGGAACATGGGTCATGAGTTGAGTAATAGGTTGGGACGAGTAGTTCTAACTTTATGTCGGGCGAGACTCTGGTGGGCGAGTTTGGCTCTATCTGTGAGGAGGACGAGCAGGTTGGGATTTCAGGTGGATTTCATTCTAAGAGGGTTGTTTTTCCCATTCGATGTTTTAGACTTGGGTGAACATGTTCATTGGTTTGAGGAGGACCACGATACACATGAAGTAATGAGTGGTAGGAAACTGAGGTCGTGTGTGGGGTGCCACCTCAAATCGGTTGTGGAAATCACTTAGGGTAAAGCGAACTTTGTGATTGTGGAGTTTAGTGTGATTAGATGAGTCAGCTCAGTTGGATAGGACTACTGTGAAGTCCTATTGCCAAATGGGATAGGGTAGCCTCGGAGATTCAACTGTTGCGTTGGGAGTTGATCTTGTATTCGTATTTGGTGTCTAGCATTGAGAGGCAGCTGGAGTTATGTTTCCGGCTATCAGTGTATAGTTCGGTCAGGCATGGACGTTGATTTTGGGGTCGGAGCTGAATAATCTTGAGGTCGGAAGTGAAATGATTCTGTTTGAACAGAGGTCGGACCTAGAGTAGAGTTTCGATTCCCATGTGGACTGGAAGGTCTTCATTTAGTTTTGAGGACCGAGTATTGAGCTTCACTCTTTAGATAGGTTCTGATAGCATTTTCAGAGGTTGGTCGTTTGTGCGAGATGACCCCCGTTTCTTTGGGTTTCGTTCGGAGTCGACTGGTGTGTCCGGCATGAGTGTTCAGCAGCTAATTATGGTTAACGACTTGTTCCATCAGGAGCGACAAGTAATCAGAGTTGGAAATGTTTTATCGAGTCTGTTATTCGATGAGCGAATGACATGGGGATATATCGCATAGGCGGTCAGTCGGGGAGACATACCTCCATAGGTTCTTGAAATTAAAAGAACAACAAGGAAACTAAAGATAGAAGTAGCAAAGAAAAAACAATCAATTAGTTTCTTTTGTTCATCATCATCCTCCCTACCACCTAAAGTCACCACACCACAAAGGTATTCCCTTTTGGAACAAAACGGACCCTATCTTTCATTCTTTTCCGAAAGTACCCCCATCTTCTCCTTCTAACAGACCCTAACTTACTCCGCACCATCCTTAGTTAAATATGAAACCACAGACTCTACAGAAACCGAATATCAGGAATCATCTATTAGTGTAGATGAAGCAGAAAAGAATCTCAGAGAGTTGGCCACTTAAGAAGTAAATCAAAAGACCCTTTGTATTACCTTTCCGAAAGCCCATAACTTCGAACTGAAATCTGGGTTGATACATCTTCTTCCCACATTCTGAGGTCTAGAAAACGAAGACCCACATAAATTCCTCAAGGAAGTTCATGTGGTTTGTTCAGGAATAAAGCCACATGTTATCACTAAAGATCAGATAAAGTTAAGGGCATTCTCCTTTTCAGTTCAAGATTCAGGAAGATAAGGGTTGTACGATATCCCATCCAGTTCGATCAACACTTACACAAAACTCACGAAGCTTTTTTTAGAAACGTAATTTCCAAAAATGCAAGTTTCCAGTGTCAAAAGAGAAATCATTGGTATCAAACAAGAAAAAAGACATTCTTTACACACTTATTGGGAGATATTTAAAAAGCTTCTGGTTCGGTGCCCACCACATGGATCAATGATTACCAACTCTATAATTATTTCTTTGAAGGTTTGAAACCCATCAAGAGGCACCTGATAAATGATTCCAGTGCTGGTTCCTTGGGTGATATGACACCACTAGATATCCGGGAGCTGACCGAGAAGCTAGAAATGGAGTCTAAACATTCCGCAAATGAAGACGAGTGGTACCCGGATCAACGAAGGGGTGTCAAAGAATTCAGTAATGCTCATCTAGAGTCTCAAATATCTAAACTAAAAAAAAGTTCTTTTGCTCTTGACAAAGGAAAAAATACATGCAAAGAAACCATGTGGTATATTCCTAAAGATGGAACATCCAACAAATATGTGCCCCTTACAACACGAGGATGTTACTCTAGTCAAAGCTGTCGGAGGCTATCAAAATAATTTTTAGTAGAAACAGCAATATCAGATGCCACCCGGATTCCATCAGGAACGAATTTATTAATAACCAAATTTTTTGCGTGACTTTCAGAATCCGAATTAGCAAAATTATCAGAGTCAAAAATTTAAAAATCAGAACTCGCATCAGGAACCCAATACTTCCAGTATGGCCTTAGAAGATATTGTGAAATATTTTGATACGAGCACCGAAGCATTCCAGAACAAAACCAGAGCTATTATCAAGAATATGGAACAATAGGTGTCTCAACTTGATACTTTTGTGGGTCGTCTGGAGTCTCAAGGACGTAACCGGGGCAAACTAAAAACAATCTTAAGCACAATGTGAGTACTATTTCATTGAGAAGTGGAAAAAGTTATGGAGAAGTTCTGGTAGAAGAACAAGATATAAAAGAAACAAAAAAAAGAAGATGAAGAGTCTGCATAGGTTCTGGTTGAAGAAGAATCTTAAATGCCTGAAGAAAAATAAACACCACAGCCAGTGAAGCCAAATATGAAGGACTACAAGCCCATACCTCCATTTCTATCAAGACTGAAAAATACGAAGCGCAAAAGGGAAGATGAAGATATCAGCCAGTGACGCCAAATAGTACTCACTTTTAGATGTTATCCAACACATCCCTCGATATGCAATGTTTCTGAAAGATTTATTTGTTTCAAAGAAAAAAAATGAAATTTAGTGAAACTATCAAAGTTAGCAAAAATAGTTCTTCCATTTTATAAAAAGGTTTACCTCTAAAGTGCAAGGATCCGGGGATTTTCTCAGTTCCTTGTAAATTGGAGAACCTTAATTTCTCAAAATATCATGCTTGATTTAGGAACTTTAGACAATGTCCCTCCCTTTTCTGTTTTTGAAAAATAAAAAATGGGAACTTTACAAAAGACCGGGACAATTATTTGGTTAGCTGACCACTCGACAGTACACCCAAAAGGTATGGTGGAGGATGTTCTTGTCCAAGTGGATAATTTGACTTTCCCGCTGATTTTTGTATTCTGGACATGGGTAATTTAGATGTGTCAGATACAAATTCTTTACTTTGGGAAGGCCATTTATGAAAACTGTAAAGACAAAAATAGATGTTTTTAATGGCATGATATCAATGGAATTTAATGAGGAAGTGGTTAATTTTAAAATTAATGATGATAATTTTCCTTCTGATAATATTTTTTTTAATTATCTGGGTACCAACAATCCTTTATCTGTGGGTTGCCATGAGTTTTATAATGTGTATGTGCAAGTTAAATTTGTAGAAAGGAATCTATCATACATATCAGAAGAGTTGGAAAAGGAAATTAAAGTTTGGGGGAAAAAGAGGAGAAGTTAGCTACTGATAAGAATTTGAACAAAAATAAGCTTGGGAAAAGGAGAAGCTAATTTCTGCAAAGGAATCATCAGAGAAAAAATTGAAAAGAAAAGAATATGAAGAATTCAAAGAGAAGATTTATGGAAATAATAGGAAGATCAGAAAAAGAAAGAAGTCTGAAAATCATCTGAAAGACTTTTCTGATAGCTATTTGGAGTCTTTCCAACTTGTTGAACAAGTTCGAGATCCAACAAACTTTCCATATCTGAGGGGATCTGGAGTGACAAGGAAAAGAGTTGAGTTTTATAAAAGTCCCAACCACACCAGTTACTTAATCGGTAACTCTGGTAAAGCAAAGTCGAGCCAACGACTTTAAAAATGGGTAGCTTTCCGTGAGGCAACCCAAGGAGCAGTTTTAGTTTTTTTTATGCTTTCAATAAAGAGATGGTCATAGTTCCAAGAAAGCTTGGGAAAATCAGAGGATCGACAGAGTTGCTGAAATTCAGATTTTTTTGCCAACATTTACGTCAAAATCAGAAATTTTGGCAATCTTATCTGGTACATTCATTCCTAGCTCCACCTTTTTTCTTTTTCATGCTAAAATATGATGTTCATTCCTCTCTTAACATTTAGGACAATGCATGATTTTAAGCTTGGGGAGGGGGTTTGTAACGTCCCAAAATTTAACCAAAAATTTTCAATTAAAACTTTAAGTATTTATTGAAATCACCATTGCAAGATCTTAAAACATTTATCAGAGTGTCATTAAAAGTTATCAACTACACAAGTCCCCCATTAATGTGATGCAATTGAGCCATACCCCTCCTTTAATATAAGAAAAACCTAAAACATGTAAATCGAAAATTGTAAGCACAAAGCTTAGTGAGTTCCTCAAAATATTACACATAGCAAAACACAAATAAACAACTATGAGTTATTAGCAACCCTGGGAATTATGAACTATGAGTTATTGCCAACATTTATGTCAAAATAAAAGATTTCGGCAATCTTATCAGGCACATTCATTCCTAGCTACACCTTTTTGCTTTTATATGCATTAATAAGTTGTTCATTCCTCTCTAAGAATTCACAACAAATTCATCATTTTAAGCATTGGGAGGGGGTTTGTAATGTCCCAGAATTCAACCCAAATTTTTTCGATTAAAGCTTTATGTATTTATTGAAATCACCATTGCAAGATCATAAAACATTTATTAGAGTATCATTAAAAGTTATCAGGTACACATGTCCCCCATTGATGTGATGCAATCAAGTCGTGCTCCTCCTTTATTATAAGAAAAACCTAAAATATGTAAACCACAAATCGTAAGCACAAAGCTTAGTGAGTTCCTCAAAAAATTACACACATCACAACACAAATGAAAAACTATGAGTTATCAGCAAACTTGGGGACTATCAACAGTCCTAGTGGGCTAACAGCATGCCCGGTGGGTTATCAACAACCCTGGAGACTATCATCAGTCTCAGTCATATATAAACATCATAACACAATAATAACGGCCAGACCCTGTCGTTCATCAAAAATACAACTCTTCTACCACATAGGCTCATACAAACATGCAAGAATCATAAAGACTGCTAGCATCCTACATACATAATATAGCAAGCCGCCATTGGTGTCTTTGACTCACGGGCACCGGGAGAAGACTCACCTCTACTGATGATAAATGAAACAACAGTTGATCTGCAGAAAACACTGCTCCTCACGCTAAACCAAAACCAGAAATAACCCAATCAATAATTTGAGTTTAATCCAAACCCATGGTCTAGTCCACTCCTCATCATGATGAGGGCAAAAGACAATTTTTCCCTTTATATACAAGCCCAATCAAACTTAGCCCAAAACCCCTATTGGCCTAAGGCCCAAAAAACCGACCCATTTGGCTTCTGCACAGGACGCCTTGTGTTCCTCCCTACGACGCCTGGCGTCCGAACATAGAGCATTCACATGCAAACGCCTGGCGTTTTCTCATTGTTCACTAACTTCCAAACCAATAACTTAATGCCTTAAGATATCAAGTCCAAACTTCAAATCCAAAGCATATAGAATGTCTAAAGCATTGCAAAATTTATGTCCATGCATGGATATAATGAGCCTAAAACGTCCAAGATCACAATTTTATCACTTAAGTTACCCTAAAATGTCCAAAAGGACAACTCCTTTCGTCTAAGGTAGCTCCGACCAAAAAAGACCAAGAAAATGGGGCTAATAAGCATAAAATTCTAACATAAACAAGATCTAGAGATATGATTGTCTTTAAATTTTAAAAATTTTAAAAAATCAAAAAGATTGTGTTTGTCTTCTTGAAGATTATTATTCATATTGTGAAAATTGAATGTTCACTTGCCAGGGGTTGCAATCCATCGAAGTAAGTCACATTTGGTTGAAGGTTACTATTGACTTACGATGGGTTATGAACCATCATAATGAATCACAACAAGTTCTTATTCAACTTCGATAGTGGATCTGATGTGAATGAAATCGTTCCGGTGCAAATAAGGGTGTTCCAATTCGAACACAACTTGGATGTCATGACTACTTTCTTGGGGATCAGGTACTCTTCTTTTTCAAATTTTACTAGTTAGGTGTCCCTAGAAGCATGATGCAGCAGGTTGTCCAAAGTCTCAAAGACTCTTTGTTTGCAAAAATCCTTAATGAAAACTTTCACTAAAGATTTCTTCCCGATAGGTTGTATTAACAAAAGTCATAGACCAACCTTTCTCTACTGATTTTGGAGTATAAAGATACCTACTTGGTCAGTTTTTACAATAGATGTACTATGTCTCTTTTAACCAATCTTGGAAACCGATGATGTCTTGGGTAAATACAAACCTAAACATAGAGTTCCATTTTCTAAGATTTAAGTAATTGACGGCTTACTCAACAATAATTTTTTATTAACCCTTGATCGTTCGAGTCTATACCAACTCAGACTTATTTTTTTCTCAAAAACTGTTTTTTATGAGCATTCTCATTATCACCATGGGAGAGTTAAAAACTGGTTTCTTATTACCATCTTATATTTTTTACATTTTATACACACAAAGACGCATATCCTGATACATCTCTAGTCAAAAACACCTAGGATGTAGGCATCGTTATCACCATGATGAAGAGTGAGACCTACAAAACAATACCACAAAGGAGTTGACGGTAAATTTGTTTATGAATTCTAGCTTGCAACTTTTGAATTGATGAATGAAATGAACTATGTTTTAATGTACCACCATCAATCCATTTATTTCTTTTGTCCATATTTATATCACATTCTGCATAGCAGCCCTAGGGTTTTGAATAAAATCAATTCATCACATATGGTGATATAAAACTATGTGCGATGATCACCTACTATCACCATAGGATTACATGATGCACTAGCAACCTTTCATATTTCCAAAATCTAATTTTTCTTGCCCTTTCACACCCTTCACTTGGAATCCTTGAGGTCTCAATTCAAACCAACCTAAACGAAGATTTTACAAAGTGTAGTTAATGATTCAGGTCATTCTTCCCATGACTATATGAAACTCTTCTTATATTTGGTTATTGTTCTGAAAATTTACTCATGGATGTACTCTCTCCAAGCTTAATGATATTTTGAATATTCTGATTAGTGATGATACTATGAAACAAGCGGGAGACAAATAAGTAAATGACGATGAACTTCTAATAAATATGAAATTCTAATGAAGACGAAGTTTCAGATGTCTATTTGAAGATAAAGACGATGAAGGTATAGAGGTCAATTTGAATAATCCTTATTAGAATGGAAAATTTATTAAGATTGGAACTCAATGCTGAAAAGAAATGTTTTTGAAGATTAGAACTCAATGCTAAAAAATAAAATATTTGAAGACTGGAACTCGATACTGAAAATAATATTTTTGAAGATAGAAACTCGATGTTGAAGCTATTTGAAAAAAAATGAGTGTTAACTGATTGCATCTACTTTTGAAATCCGATCCATTGAGATCGATCAGAATGCATCGGAGTGGATTAGGGTATCTTACAATGGGTTTGTGCTCCAGTGAGAAAATGGTTCAAATATTTAAGGATTATGTGACAACCCACAAAATACACGCCTCCAGCCGCCGTTGATATTCGAAAAACATAACATGATAAAACAATCTTATAAAAAACAAAAAATTTTAATGATCACTCTTATTAACGTCAGAACCATAGGCTCAAAAATAAATGCGCAAAAAGTCGCAACACTTTGCGTGCAGTTTAACATATTTAGATTCTACACACTACTGTCCTTCCAGAAATATAAATTTAACAAGAATCCGACACAGTATGAGCGAGATATGACATTTATAGTAAATAAATGTTTGTCGTACCTAAAATGTTACAACGTCGAAAATTATAAGGAGATTGGTCGACTTTTGGGAAAAGTCACCAACTAATCAAACGTAGTACTACTTAAAGTAGGGATTTTTGGAGCAAAGAACACTTAAAACATAGATTGTATGAGGAACATATGATTTTTAAAAATAATAAAAACATGTTGAAAAACGAAAATCAAAACTATCCAAAACAACCAAAAAGAAAGTTGTAGAGAATGAAGAGATTTACACAAGTATATAAGAATCATCGAAAATGGGGTTTGTATGCGAGAATTGTGAATTTCGAAGTTGATTTATCTCGTCATGCGAGCTCACATGTAGTTCGATGTGTGTACTAACATACGATCTCATTGAAATACAGGATAGCATGACATACTAAGGAGACAACAGATGCCATGATGGTACGGTTCATGCATATTTTCCCAGCGCGCACCCTAAACCTGCTACAAATAGCAAGCTTCGTAGACCATTTTCGTCACCAATCTTACTCACTCTCTCTCCATCTCGCTTCTTTTGCCACTACCCCGAATGTCTTTCGAAGTCCTAGATTGTGTATTTCTACCATATATTAATGGTTTCATAATTATCATGTGAGTTCATGACCCTATTTTCTACTCTTTTCGGGAGGTAACGCATGTCTAAATTACAACTTTGTGTAATTATCAGTAATTATAGTTAGATAATTATGCCCAAAGGAATAGGATAATACCTAGTTATCATGTTGTCCAGTTGCTAGGAAATGTTTAAACTCGTTATTATTGCCACCTTTGGATAAGCTTAGTACCTAGTGTTACTCTGCCCAAATTTTCAGCTAAGCTAAACACACACACACACAATATATATATATATATATATATATATATATATATATATATATATATGTGTGTGTGTGTGTGTGTGTGTGTGTTGTAACAAGAAAGTGACCCTCTTAAACTTATCAATTCGAAGTTTACTTTTCTACCGCAACAAATCTTTTGCTACCGCAACAATAAGTGAAGAAGTAATCCGCAACGTCCTCATCCGCAACAAATACTAGTTAATTTGTTTACATTGGTATTACCCAGTGAGCATTCATAATCACTATGAGTCAGATGTTTAGTCATTGTTTATTTTCTATGTAATTTCTCGAGTCCTAATAAATAGATCACTCAACTTCATGAATCAATACATCTCTCCATTCTATTAATACAAGATTTTCTCTCTGAATTCTTAACCTTCTCATCCAATAAGATCTTACTGAACTTACTCTCAAATACATTAAAATCAAACTCTCATCTCACCTTCAGAGCAAGTCCTTGTGACTTCATTCACTTTAAGCTAATCAAGTAAACTAACTCGGTTTGAATGCAAACCTTGTTGAGAATCAACTTAGTGTCTACTTGATATATAACATGTTGTCATTTACATTTCCTCTACTTTTTGCACTTACATTTCTGCAACTAACGACTCTAGCAACTCTAACTTCTTATTATTGTTGAGCCTTATGATCCTTTGAGATTAACTTATTTCCGCAATATATAACTTGTTCTAACGTTTGTTCAAGTGTGTCTCAAAAGTTTTTCTCTCAACAATGTGTGTGTGTATATGCATGTATGTATACATATGTGTGTGTGTATATATATATACATATATATATATATATATGTGTGTGTGTGTCTGTGTGTATGTATATACACAAACACACACACACACACACACACATATATATATATATATATATATATATATATATATATATATATATATATATTAGATAAATAATATATATAATAAGGATACCATATAAAACACAATGCGAATAACAACACGATTCATCAACACACTGATTGATATTCAACTAGGACTCGAACTATAATCGTTAATTCATAAATGGACGATAGAGATATGTATAGATCTATATGGGATTGAAAGTCCCACCTGTGGTTGCTAGCTACAACCCGATGGCAAGTTGAAAGTCTTTCGGGATCAATAGTCATAACTCTATTATAGAACCTCATATTAACTTTGTCAAACTAAAACTAGCTATCATGAACTACTATTTGGTGAACTAACTCTCAAACTTGAGGAAGTACGTTTACGTGAACTAACTCGTAACTATATTAGACTCCCATTAGGAACCTAACTATGGAAGTAGTGATAGTACTCACAAACTCAAGGAAGTGAGATTAGGTTAAATTAGAACTAAAACTATGCATAGTGATAATTCTCTCCAACTCGAGGAAACATCTTCAAACATAACACCCACTATTATTGAGGAACGCCTTGAGAAGTAGTGCCAATAACACAAAAAAAAAAGAAATATTAGGAGAATATTATCCTTGAGATAAGGTAACAAGTAAATTATACAACTTCTATCCAAATCAGGATTCAGATTTAGTCATCAAACTATCTGGATCCTACTACTAGAACACTAGAAGATACAGTAACATGCAAAATGAGTTTGAGGTTAAAAGGAGTGCTAACTTAAGAACATCAATAAAGTATTCTCTACACCTACCAAACTTGTAAACTCACCAACATTATGTTGAACCTCTCAAAATCACATGTATTCCTAGGTCGAACTATAGAGATAAAAGACTAAACCACAGAATATAGATGACTATCAGACTATCAAAAAGGAATGGGAACTTGATACAAAGACCACTTCTAGAAAGTTAACAAACTATGAAATTCGCGCCACTCAGTGTTTCTGCCACCAGGCAGACGGTGTGACAGAATGGTATCAAAGCTCAGGGTTATAACGAATTAGTAATTCTTTAGGAAATACAACTATAACCTAGGGACGTGTTCTCTATAAAGATCTGTCATAAGATCTACAACTAAAAGTATTATTAAAATACACTCTCGATAGACTACCTATAGGAGAGGTGTCTAGTTTGAACTATCGCTTGGGTTGTTGGATTTCAAAACAACTATATGCGAAAATGATCCTATCCACCGACACTTCTCATCTGGTTGATCCTGATTTTCTACTCTTGAAGTACAAAAACAAATTTTAATACACGAGAAATCAATATTTTTAGTTAAGTACCCTAAATAAGTAAAATAGTACATTGGCCAACCCAATACTAGACATAAAATTGATCAGCTGTGTTTTATTTTGGATGGGTCTGATGCATTACTAAACCTAAATATGGTAATTAGGAAGGTAAAAGCTTGAGCAATCCAAAAGAGCACAAAGATAAATACAAAGATGTGCTAACAAAGTTATAAAACGTAAAGTACACATACAATACCAAAAAGCTACATAGATACATCGTGGGAATGTTTACCAAAAATGGAGCATATATACCCATACATCACCACTAACAACATTCAAAAAAAAATATACAAAGAAAAAAACTAGCCAGTTACTCATAATCATCATTGTCACCAACATCACCATCGCCACCATCGTCATCATCATTGTTGTCATCATCGTCTTCGTGATGCCTCCCAGATGTACCTGCCCTATAGCTTGGTCGCTGATAAAGGGGATAAAAAACATCCTTGAAAAGCAAACCAATCAATCATGGCTCCTGCCATCCACTGCTAGCAATGGTGTACATCATGAACCTCTATGGTCAGCTCGTCCATACGCCTAGAGAGGTGGGCTATATTTATGTCAAGTTGCGGACCCTGCTGAGCACCAAGGGAGAACGAAGGACACGCTGCTAACGATAACCCAGCTAAAACTCTTTATCCTCTTTGTGCTCTGGATCCACCTGAGGGATAGGCACAAGAACGTCTTTAGGCGGAATCCTCAAAATCCTATCTGGACCACGAACAACCGCTCATAGCCATGTCAGAGTTGTGTCGTCCAATATCGAATGGGATAATGAGTCATCCCATGCGTATCAATCCCATAGGACTGAGCCAAGAGGCAGATAAAATTACCACCACAGATCTTGCTTCGTGGCTGAGTGCCTAGAGCTAGCCTGGAGGAAAGGAAGGAAGCAATATTATAAGGGTTATGGAGATGAACATCAAAATGAAGGAGGCACCACATCGGGAAACGGTCACCTGAAGGTGTAGACTTCGATATATGTTGTGAGATGTTGAAGCACCTTTGGTCATGTCTAGTGTCGAAGTTTGTTTCGATGTATTCCTTATATGTATTTCACAAGGGCATTTTAGAGCTCGAAGCTTCGGTGTATTAGCCCGTATGTATTTTTTGTTCTTCTGTTAACTCCTATAGATAGGGGTAAGTATAGGTATTAGAGTAAGTTTTGTGAACTAAAAGATCACTTTACTCTTTCATATTGTTTACTCTTTCAGAAGCAATAAAAGAGCAAAACATATTATATTTATGTTTTGTGTTCTTAAAATCAATTCAAAGTAGGATTCTATCAGTTGATTTCTGATTTTTCTTGTGTTTTCAACAGTTTTTGAATCTCTTTTTTTATTAAAAAATATTCTGCACTTTTTATCTAGAAAATATTTTTTGATCAACTATTTGATGGGTTTTATACAAACAATCCTATGTGTGCATGCAACCTTAGAGTTGGATCTATGTTTTTAACTATTAGTTATACAACTTTATGAACACAAAAAGAAACCTGGCATGCTACTATTATTTTCAAAATTCATATATAAAATAGAATACATACATTTTGTTGTTATATAGCAATAACAACTAGTTCCTTGAATTTCCATAGCTCTTGAAAGCAAGTACCACAAGTGTAGTACCTCTAATGGCTCACAAACACACTAGGTGAAAGGATGAACATGGGAGAGAGGAGAGACGGGTATCTTGCTCTAAATTTCGTCCCTTTTAGGGTTTCCCAAGGCTTGGACAAAATCTTAGTGGCTTAGGGTGCTATTTATACTTAAGGCTAACTAGGGTTTCAAGGTGTAAACCCTAATCCCTTAGCTTATGGCCTAAGCAAGTCCATGGACTCCTTTCCTTGAGCCCTTGGACAAAAACTCCTAGATCCTTCTAGGATTTTCGTTCAAGCCTTAATAAAGGTGATCCAATGGTCCAAAGCCTCAACTATTGAATAATTACAAAATAGCCCCTACACTTTCACTCAGTTCCTTTGATCCCAAAATTAATTTCTGATTAAATACTAATTAATAATATGATTCCAAATTAATATATTATTCATATAATATATTAACAAATCATATTGATACCCTAATTTATTATTCTTAACAATAAACCAGCCTCTCTCCTTAACAATCATCCTGTTTAGTCACCAGTGTGAAGGCAACCCAAAAGGACCATGCACAATCGGGTCAAGTACATACGAAAATAGTTTTGGACTTAGGTACTAATCCAACACTATTTCGATTCGATTCTACATTTCGTGAGTCTGTTGTTTGTTTTTTGGAAGATTTGTTCATTAGATTCTTCTTTCTGAAGCTTTTAATCATTTTTGTCTGTACATCAATGGTGAACTTCAACATGAACATGATGACTAGTTTCTCTCATCTTCTTGATTCTTCAACCAAAATTCGGATTCTGATTCCTGAATATTACGAGTGATGGGATGTTAGGATGGAAGATTATCTCAATGGGATTGATGAATATTTGTGGTGATGCATTACTGGTGGAAATCATCCTGCAAATAGGCTAGAACAAGTTGAAACCGTTGTTTAATGTTGATGTTATATAGCAAATAGATAAACAAACAGAAGATGACAATAGATGTTTGAGAGAACTTCATGGTGCTCTTCCACCAATGGTTTACAATTACGTACGTTGTTGCAAGACAGGAAAGGAGATCTGGGATACTTCGAAAGATAAGTATTAGGGAAGTGAGATGACTAGAAAAAGCTAAGTGAAGAAATACATGCTCGAGTTAGGAGAATGAAACATTCGAATTATATTATGATCATTTTAATGGGTTGATCTTCAAATGTAGTCAATATGGAGTCAATCGTTCTACTCTTGAGTACAAGCTCACCTCTTGATAGGTCTTCGAAAGGAGTGGAGAAACATCAATTTGATGATAAAGAAACAACAAAGCTTCGATAACTATTTGGTGGGAAATCTCTATAATGTTCTAAAAGCTCATGAATGTGAGATCAACAAAATAGCTGAAGAAGGAAAATTGAATTTAGGAGGCCCTCTTGGATTGGTTTCGAAGGTGTCAAGAAAAGAGTCTGAAGTCGAATCTGTTGATGTTGATGGTTCTGGTGATGAAGGTTTTTTCATGAATTCGGAAGATGAAGTTGTGGTTTATTATTCAAATAACAAAGTTAAAAGTTCTTTAAGAAGCCATTCAATCCAAAGTTCAAAGGAAACATTGATTTCAAAGGAAACTCATCATCTAGGAAGAATATTAGAGATGAGTCAAAGGTTGAGAAGAAAGTGAGTAAGGTTACTGGTAAGAAGGTGGATAAGAAATTAAAAGGAGATTCTGGTTTTGATTGTCACTAGTGCAATGGTGCATATCATATGGCAGTTGATTGTATGTTGAGGAAGAGAGAGGAGAAGAAGGATAAAGTGAAGGATGAAGCCTATTATGTGGAAAGGCTAGAAGAAGTGAGAGCAAGGATGAAGGGGATGTCGCTTGTAGCAAAGGGAAGTGGTGATGGGGATGGTACCTATCAAATATGGTCATCTGGGTCGGATGATGAGGAAATTAGAAACCCGATACACGGAGCGATGTATGTGAGGTATGAAGAGGGAAGTCAGGATGTGGAGAAAGTGACTGAAAAATGTTTTTTTTTCTATTGGAGCACACAAGTCTCCAATGAATTTGAAGGTACAGTCTCTTCTCAAATTCTTTAATATTCCTTTTAGTTCATATGATATTGTTTTGTCTTACTTCGATGATACTATTACGTAAGTTAATGACTTGCTTATCTCTGTTAGTAGTGATGCTAAAAAACTGAAATCCTTAGTGCTAGAAACACAAAAAATGTTAGGATTCGAAGAGGAATAGGATATAGAATCTTGAGTTGAAATTGAATAATGTTACTATTGATAGGGATTATGTAAGAACTGATAATTGTTTTTTTGATGAAACAACGTAACATCTATTACAATTCAGCTAAGAAATTATATGCTAAACTAATAGATTTACATCAGTCCTCTGACATTAGTAAGGAACAACGTAGGAAGCTATTGCCCTTGTTGGTCTTTGAAAGGGAGAAAATATATTCAACATCCTATGATTGGGAGAGAAAGATTTCTGACTTTGAAAAAGTCCCAAATGATTCATATGCATATGGTATTGTTAAAATAGATGAATGTTTAGATGACAATGATTTGGTACATATTGTGAATAAGACCTTCACCAAGACCGGACAAATAAAGATTCTGAAAAAGTCTGCAAATTCGACATCTGATTCTCAACCCAATTTTGCTGATATCGAAGACAATTCCAACAATATAAGTGAAATTGAGGAGGAAGAAGTTGTTGATTGTTCTCAGTTATCTGTCATTAATGTCACTTCGATGGCTAAGGGTAAAGAAATTTGTAATGATTCAATGGAAAAGTTTAACACTAACCAACCCTCAACATTGAAAGTTCATGACTATAACCACATATTCTCGAAGATAGTCAAACTGATAGTGATAATGATGAAGACGACGCTCCAAATCGAAATAACTATTCCCAGAATTGTTGTTGATCAACTTTATGTGGAAACAGAGAAATTCGAAAAACTGATGAAGGAAAAAGGTCCTCATTATCTCGAATCAAACTCAGTTGTTTACCCAAATTTCAAATGCACCGATGATGTGGTGTTTCCCAATCGGGTGTTTGTCACTACAGACAATGGAGACAAATTGATTCCTGAGATCAAAAGAATTGTTGTTGAAGATAACAAAGAAGTTTCGAAAGAAGGGTTTTCTCAAACCAAAGAACGGTTGAAAATACTCTTAACAAGAATTCATCTACTTTTCAAAGGTAAAAACCAAAAAGAACTTGGGAAGTTAAGACAGAAAAAGTAAATGATGACAAACAATCAAATGAATCGGTTTCTCATAATCAAAAGAAAATGTGACAACCATCAAATTCTGGTCAATTCAAAGTCAAATAAAGTCAACAAGTCAAACCGGTCAACTCAACTAACCCTTGTGTACTAGGGCTTACGTTATGTAATTACTAAACAACTCGCTATTCTAATGAGAGATCATAAATCGAAAAGTGCGTACATCTAGATCTCCTTAACCTAAAAATGTGGTACGTGGCGAGCCAAACCGATAAAACAATGTTGCATACTCATCGGGAGTGTGTAAGATCCTTAATCAAGGCTTAACGGGGCTTACGGACCTTGCTTTGCGAAGCCGAACACTCAAAAAGGTCACAAATGAAAACTCTCTCAATCATTTTCACTTTATCTCTCTTTATCGAGAATCTCTCCCAAATCTCCCCACGTATGTCAAATCTTTCCCAAATCTCTCTAAGTATGTGAAATCTCTCCCAAAACTCTCTTTGTATGAGAAATCTCTTCAAGAATATGAAATCACTCCCAAATCTCTCTCAAAAGTTCCTGTAACTTTTTGAAGTCATTCGGGTCATTCCGACCCTTAACCGGGTCAAAAACGGATTGAAACGGGGTAAAAACGAGTAAAATAGGCTTATGGACCCGAAACCCCTCTTAAGGAGCCGAAACCCCTCTTAGGCCCGAAAGTCCTCTTAGGGACCGAACCCTCTTGGACCGAACCCGAAGGCTGCTGAACCGAACCCGAAGCTACTGTTCATTCGGTCTATTTCGCTCCAGATGACTTCGGACCGAACCTTCCCTTCACTCCCTACTGTCTCGCCTCGCTTCGGACCCAGCACCAGAAGGGACCGAACCTTCGCCCCCCTTCCGAGAAGCCTCGCTGTTAGCCTTTTTCTTCCTGGTTTTCGACTACGATTTCATTTTAGCTTCGTTTTTAATTGTTTTAACGCGGGATTTTCACCCAAAACTTTATTTTAACATATAAGGACCCATAATTAATGATTAATCACGTTTTAAAGGATAAAACCTTATCCAAGAAGAGTGGGTGAAGTACAAAAGGTGGAGCGTTGGCTTTCATTTATTCTATGACACAAGCAACCAGTCCCATACCCACTCCAGGTCACTGTTACCCATCAGTCCATACCTAGTCATTTCATGGTAGTTTTCCCACCATTTTTCAGCCACACACTTGGTCAAGGGTTAGAAAACCCTCCTCTCTCCTCACATTTCTTTCATTTCCTCTCATTTCTCCATCAAGAACAAACTTGACTTTCTCTCATCTAGCTTCTCTCTCTAAAATTCGAGATTCAAGGCTATACTCCAAGCTTTTCTTCTACTTTTGGTAAGTATTAATAACCTCCATATGATTATTTCACTTCCTTCTACTCAAATCATATAGTGCTTACACAAATATCGTCATATTTGGTGTTAGCTCCTCAAATCATCAAGCATCTCCCAAGTGTTCTTGTGTTGAGCACTTCTTTTCTCTATCATCCATCTACTGAAATCACTCAAGGTGAGTTCATACCTCTACATTTTCATGTTTTCTCAAGTTTTTAGGGGGGGGGGGGGGGGGGGGGAATACAAGTCAAAACACCAAGAACATAACTAAATTTTTCTAACAGCTTTCATCAGAAAAGTTGGACTCCATTCACGGACTGTTTTGGACAACTTAAACATTTTAGTTTTAAAAAATGTTTTAAGTGCAAGTAGTTCCACTTCTTTTCTTTAAAATGACTACTTCCACATCTCCACACAATTTTTCTACAATTTATGGTGATTTTTACAAAATAGCCTGTCTTTTCAAACACAAATCCGGACCAGTCTATGAATATGAGCATTTTAATACAAGTTAAAAGCTTCCAAAAATCATGATAAAATTTTTGAGTAAACTAGACACATTTTAGGAACTCTCAGAATTTTCGGATCTAGTATTCGACTTCGTATGATTTTTATAAAACAGTGCAGAAAGGTTAAGAGTTAGTTAACAGCTTATAACTTTCAAAACACTTTGTAACATGTTGACCAAAGTGTTAAATCTTTGATGACTTCATATATTACATGTATTTCTTGTAGTGGTATATTTATATAATAGTAAATTACTTACTGAATTTATAAGAATCCTCCATCATAACCATTGGTACAAAACAAAGCAAGATAAACATAGCTATATTGTACTACACATTTGACTTACATACAAAGGATTCTTAAACACCACAAATAAACATACTAAACTATAATAAGTATAGTTAGGTTCCATACACATTTCAAACAGTTTGATAAACTATAATAGGTATAGTTTATGATCATTTACATTACAAAAGGTTTTCACAAGAATAGGGGTACATTACAAAGTACCGGGTTTTCATATAAATGGGGTACGAATACAATGTAGTGGGTTTTCATATAAATGGGGTACGAATACAAAGTACCGGGTTTTAATACAAAAAGGGGTACGAATACAAAGTACCGGGTTTTCATATAAATGGGGTACGAATTTAAAGTACCGGGTTTTTATACAAAAAGGGGTACAGATACAAAGTATCGGGTTTTTAATTACAAAAAGGGGTACAGATACAAAGTACCAGGTTCACATAAAATAGTTATTATGATATTAAAACTATATTTCATCTAGAATTGTTAGACTTCAACTATAATCGCTGAGCGTATATGCATGAGTCGTATAAGAATTTAGTCTCGATTGGCGTAGAATTGGTGGGCCCGCCTCATCTCCTATTCCTTGTTTGGTTGTGGACCTAGGGCATACCCACTATATTCAACGTTTTATCCAACTTAAATCTTATATAACTGATATACGCTGGACGATTATAGGAGAAAGCTACGGGTCATTCTACGGTTCATTAACACGTCATATAGGAATTTTCTGTTCATACTTAACTAAGAAAATATTGGATTTTCTGGAGATCAAACTCCATCGATTTTACAAGGAAAACGGCTTCATTCTAAAACAAAACTCTTATGAACTCACCAACTTAATTGTTGACACTTTTTCAAAACTACTTGTATTCTCAGGAAATCAGTGAAACAGGAAAACTTCAGCGCTTTGAGGAAGGGACGGTAAACCGTCAACAATTTATTTTTGTCATCATAATGTAATTGATTTTGAAACATGTAAACATATACTTTGGTGTAACTTTTTCAATTATATTTATGATGGTTGTATTTACTTTGAGCACTATTATACATGTTGTTGTGATATTGTACATGAAGTCCTCCACCCCCGGACGTTTCCGCCATCCTTGGTTTGGGGGTGTGACAGTAAAAAACACAAATTTTCAATGAACAAATACAAAAGTTTCAAAAGAAGAAGGAATTTCGATGTCAAAAGCTCGAAACAAGGTGTATTCAAAAAATAAAAAGTCTTCTAAGAAACCAAAGAAATTTGCACAAAAATTTTCTGATTAGAAAACGATTAAACAAGTTCAGACTTTTCTAGAAAATAAGTCTTTTGTTTAGAACAAACCTGCTCTAAAACAAAATGATTTCTCAAGAAGTCATTCAAAAATTCAAAAACCAAGAAATGAGAATTTTGTTCAAAATCAACAACAAAGGAATTTTCTTCCTAATCGTCAAAATGAAAAGTTTTCACAAAATAATTTTCATAGAAATTGTTTTAAACAATATGAACAAAGAAATTTTCATCAATTTCAAAATAAAAAACGATTTACGAATGGACAACAAGTTTAAAATCGAACATTTGTCGGTTATAACAAAACTTTTTCAAAAGTGTTTTCAAACCCATGCAAAACCATCATTTGTAAACAGGAAAACTGACTCGAAGAATATTAATCATTGGATTGAAGGAAAAAGAAAGCCATATCAATCAGGGAAGTTTTCACAATTGGTTATTAGGTGCATCATTTCATAATGCATTTCACTCTAATCACCAAGGACCCAAACAGCCTTGGGGACATAAATTATTTAATTGATCATAGGTGTTAAGTGACGAGCACTATGATGCGCACTGGTACATCGACAGTGGTTGCTCCCATCACATGACAGGTCGGAAGGAAAATCTTCAAGATTATCGAAGTTTGGAGAATGTTGTAGTTGTGAAATTTGGAAATAATCAGAAATGCAAGGTTAAAGCCTATGGGAAAGTTACAAATGGAAAGTTCACAGTCAACCGAGTGGCATACGTTGAAGGTCTTAAACACAACTTGGTAAGTTTTTCACAATTTGTTGTGGGCACTGGTAATCAAGTGGTCTTTGATGTGAAAGGTAGTGTCATTTTGAACAAATAAACCAAACAAGTTTTGCTCAAATCTAAGGGGAAAGGTGATATGTTCACTCTGACAACAAGCCAATCATTAGTGTACCATTAGTTTGCTTACTTTCAAAGGTGTGATCTAATTTGAGCTGGCTGTGGAATCAAAGAAAGTCTCATCTGAATTTTAAAAATCTGAACAAATTGGTGGTAAATGATCTTGTTCGAGGCTTACCCATTTTAAAATTTGATAATGATTCGTTATGTGCAGCATGCGAACAGGGGAAGCAACACCATCAAGGTTATCCAATAGTCATCGATTCGAAGATCATCGAACCTCTGGAACTTCTTCATATTCACCTTTATGGACCTTCGATTGTTGAGACTCTCAACAAGAAAAGGTACATCTTGTTCATTGTTGATGATTTTTCACGGTTTACTTAGGTTTTCTTTCTTTGTTAGAAGTCTGAAACTTCTCAAGTAATGATTGATTTCATCAAGCACTTTGAACTCAGTTTGAGAAAGAAAGTCAGAAATATCAAAAGTGATAATGGCTCAAAATTTAAGAATCATGTTCTCGATTCATTTTTGACTGATCTAGGGATTGCACGTAATTTTTCATCTCCTTACACACCTCAACAAAATGGTGTTGTCAAAAGGAGAAATAGGTCTCTTTACAAAGCGGCTAGGACTATGCTCACCTATGCGAATTTACCATAATATCTCTAGGCAGAAGTAATTTCAACAGCGTGTTTCACTAAAAACCGATCATTTATTTATCAACTCTTTAATATCACACCCTACGAAATAATTAACATTCGAAAACCCAATGTGAAATATTTTCATTTTTTTGGTTGTAGATGCTTTATCATGAATCTCAAAGATAACCTTTCGAAATTTCAGTCCAAAGCTAATGAGGGAATATTCTTTGGATATTCAATCAATTAAGTCGCATATCGGGTGTTGACCAAAAGAATAAGGAAGATTGAAGAGACTTTTAATCTAACTTTTGATGATTACTATGTTAAGCATGTTGAAAATACTTTTGAACAAAAGCCAATCCTCACATAAACAAATGATAAGTCAAAAATTACCAATTCTTTTGGTTTAGATTATGACTTAATTTTTTGTATTCCTGACAGGCAATAGATGCAGAACTTCATGATGATGATAATCAGATTCCTAAAGCATCGAAACATTCAGATGATTCAACAATTACTCAGGAAGATGATGTTTCACATTCAACAACAAAATCTCCAATTCATGTCAAAAGGCAATCAATGTTGCAAGGTGATCAAGTGGAGGGGGAGCACTTGAATTCGCATGATGATGTCGAGGGGGAGCATGGATGTTCGACTACTAATGTCGAGGGGGAGCATCAAAATATCAATCCAATTGTCGAGGGGGGATATCAAAATATAATTCCAATTGTTGAGGAGGAGCATCAAAATATCAATCCAATTGTCGAAGGGGAGCAAAAGGGATTTATACCTACTAATTCAAATGAACAAACTGAAGTTTTCAATGATGTGACTGATAATGTGTCTAATGCATGTGAAGGTTCTGAAATGGATGAAATGTTCGAAGATGCAGCTTTGGATTTCAATCCTGCATTTCCACCTATGGACAGATGGACTCGAAATCATCCTAAAGAACAAGTTCTTGGTGATCCTAAAGCTGACATTTTGACAAGAGCTTGGCTTTATGGTAAAAATGAGGTACTAAATGCGCATCAATAATTTTGCATTTTTAATGTTTTTATCTCAAAAATAGAACCGAAATCAGTCAAGGCTGCTTTGGGAGATCCTGATTAGCTTGTTTCCATGCAATATGAACTTGTTGAATTCGAAAGAAACAAGGTTCGGAAACTTGTTCCAAAACCTGATGATCTATCAGTTATAGGCTTAAAATGGATTTTTAAAAATAACACTGACAAAGAAGGAAATGTTCTTCGAAACAAAGCAAGGTTGGTTGTTAAGGGATATTCACAACAAGAAGGTATTGATTATGCTGAAGCAATTGCTCCTATGGCGAGACTCGAGGTTTTTTTCGAATATTTCTTGCTTATGCATCACACAAAAACTTTGATGTTTATCAGATCGATGTCAAGTGCGTTTTTCTTAATGGAGTCTTAGAAGAAAATGCTTATGTTGAACAACCATCAGGTCTTGTAAATGATAAATACCTTGATCATTTCTATGTTCTCGATAAAGCTATGCAACTCTTACCAATTTCTTTAAACTCTCGATATTAAAAGAAGGATCTGTTGATCCCACTCTATTTCGAAAGAAAGTGGGGGATCACTTGATGCTCGTTCCAATATATGTAAATGATATTATTTTTGGTTCTACTGACCCTTTATTGCCTAGCAAATTTGAACATATGCTGAAAAGTCGATTTGAGATGAGTATGATGGGTACGATCAACAGTTTTCTAGGATTGAATATTCGTCAAAGCATATATGGATTAGCCTGTTGTAGATATTACCTTGTACAGGGGCATGATTGGTTTATTACTATACTTAAATGCTAGTAGACCTGACATTATGTTATCTGTTTGCAATTGTGCTAGGCAACAGTTGAATCCCAGGGAACCCCCTTTAACAGTTGTAAAGAATATTTTTCTATATCTCAAAGGGACTGTGTTGTTGGGTTTATGGTAGCATTCTAACACGGGTTTCTTTATTCAGGTAATTTTTGATGCAGATCTTGGTGGATGTCAAATCGGAAGAAAAAAGAACTAATGGTGTATGTTAAGTATTGGACGTGAAGCTTGTTAGCTGGCAAACGAAGAAACAAACTTGTGTTTCGATTTCCACAGCAGAAGCAGAATATATTGCTGCTGCGGCTTGCACTTCTCAAGTCATATGGAAACAAAATCAACTTCGTGATTATGCAATCAAAATGAAAAAGATACCTTTGTATTGTGATTCACAAAGTGCAATACGTATCTGCTATAATCCGGTGCAACATTCGAAGACGAAGGATATAGCACTTCGCTATCATTTATCAAGGATCATGTCGAGGATGGAAAAATCGAGGTTCACTTTGTGAAAATGACGGATCAGTTTTCTGACATCTTTACAAAACATTTGGATGAGAAGTACATTCTAAGGATCTTGTCTGGATTAGGAATGCTTGATGCAACTGGTGTTCCAAGTTTGACGTCGCTGTGAAATAACAAGGAGTCGAAACATCGCTAAACGATTTAGAAGTTACTGTTCACTATTCAGCGTTTGATATATTTCATCAATAAAAGTCACATAATACCGATTAGCATCCCTTGTGGCGGTTTTGAAAGGCCCACATACATCAGTATGTATTAGGTCCAACAAACCCTCACCCCTTTCACAAGTTCCAGCGAAGGGTGATTTTGTCATCTTTCCAAGTAGACAAGATTCACAACTATCATCCGATTTAAGGTCGAATGATTCCAGTACTCCACTCTTTTGGAGTTGGCCTATGCGTTTCTTGTTTACATGTCCAAGACGACAATGCCACAATGATGCTTTATCTAGGCTAGTAGAAGAATCAATATACAACACATTATTTCCTAAGTTGTCTACAATCGACACGGTTTCATACACACCATCACAAGGTAACGCTTTAAAATAAAACACATTTTTAAAGAAAGCACTAATACCACCACATTCATTATCAAACGAAAAGGTAAAACCTTGTTTGGACAAAGCATGAAAAGAAATAATATTTCTCGCCATTTCAGACGAGTACACACATTTATTCAAATATAATTTAAACCCATTATTAAGCAAAAAAGTATAAACTCCAATCTTGGAAACATGTGAAGCCTTCCTATTCCCCATGATCAAGTTTATCTTCCCATGCTCCACATCCTCACTTCTTCTTAGGCCCTGCATATCAGAACATATGTGAATACCACATCCTGTATCAAGCACCCAAGAGTTAGAATATAATGAGTAATTAGACAATATAGTGTAAATACCTGCATGGGTGGGTTTCACTTTCCCATCCTTTAGATCCTGCAAGTACTTAGGGCAGTTTCGCTTCCAGTGTGCCTTTTCATGGCAATAGTAGCATTCAGCATCCTTGGGAATGGCAGAAGGAGTGACAGAACCGCTCTTGGTCTTCGATGAGGAGCCTTCAAGAGACTTTCCCTTGGTACCCTTCGAAGGGTGCTTCCTCTTTTTCCCTTTGCCTTGCCCAATCGCTAAAACAGGGGTAGATGTTGGAGTAGGAGTAGGAGAGGTAACAACCGCCTTGCCCTTAAGACCAGTTTCCGCGGTCTTCAAGAGTCCTTGAAGCTTGCTGAGGGTAACTTTCTCCGTGTTCATATGATATGTCATACGAAAATGGTCATAACAGGAAGGTAAGGAGTGCAAAATGATGTCAATTGCCAACTCCTCAGGGATGTTCACATTCAGCTTCAGCAAACGGTCCACATACCTTGGCATCTTTTGCATGTGAGCCGTGACGGAATCACCGTCCTTCATGCGGGTAGTTATTATGGAGGAGATTATTTCATACCGCTCCTGACGAGCACTCTGATGGTACCTTTCCATCAGGTCTTGGTGCATCTCAAAAGGGTAGAAATCTTCATATGACTTTTGGAGCTCGGTTGTCATCGTGGCCATCATGATACATGCCACCTTAGTAGAATCTCTCTCATGTGTCCTGAATTCAGCGATCTCCTCAGGAGTAGCAGTAGACTCATCAAGCTCTTTTAACTCCTTATCGAGGACATATTCCTTGTCCTCATAACGAGTAACCATCCTGATGTTCCTAATCCAATCCATGAAGTTGGAACCATCAAAGATGACCCTCCCACAAAGATTCATGAGAGAGAAAGAACCAGTTGGGTTAGAGCCTGAAGCATTAGTGTTGGAAGACATCTTAAAGAAGAAAGCAAGTTTAGATTAGATATATAGGATCCTTAATAAGATACCCAAATGTAATATTAAGGCTAGGACCCAATCACAATATATTATACTTAGAAGAGGGATGCCGTAATCTAAGTAATAATATATTTGAAAGGTAGGTGAATGACGATTCACCAATTTCCACCATGAAAAAAAAAATGAATTATTATGTTTTAATTGGATTTGAAATTCCTAGATTCTTTTGAGATTCATTGAACTTTTCAATGGCATGTTTGAACCTCGATTGTGCCCTTCAAGTTTTGTGATTGGGATGCCGAGGATCACAAAACAAGGTGTGAATAACCATGCTAATTCACTTGGTACCCTAAATATTATCACCTAATCAATGTGCCGGTAAACCACACACGCTCCATTGATCCATGAAAAACATTAAGTCACCCTTCGTGATCCTTACTAGTCCAAGTTGGTGTGCCGGTTAACCACACACGCTCCACCAACGACTTGGTAAGGTACAAAGTGTGAATTCCATGGACTAGCACCATGTTCACATTTTTCCTAAAATAACTAAGATTGGGAATTAAAAAAAGGTTTAGTTACTTTATAATAATCATTATACTTTTAATGAGGATTTAAAGTCATTGTCCTACCCGTTCGGCTAACGACCCTCCACCAGTCAAGCAAGCGGTGGGTGAGAGTGGACACCCATTAAGCTGTCATTTTATAGGCAACAACCTTATACCCACCTTATAGACCGGCTTCGTGAATGAGGCCTACTAACGGTAGAACGACTTATTCTTATACATATATATATATATATATATATATATATATATATATATATATATATATATATATATATATATATATATATAATAATTAACCATTAATGTTATAAATAGTATAAGGGTTGAATTTTAACTATTAAAACTCTAAGGGTTGGAATTAAAGTTTATTAAAGCGTGTGAAACTTTACAAATTCCAAAACTTGAGGGCAAGTTTTGTAACTATCCAAAACTTTTCATTTCATAACTTATGAATTAAAGGTTCATAAAAATGAAGACTCTTCATTTTCATGTAACTTATGTGTTTAAATGTGTGTGTTAAAGAAAGTGACCTCTGGATATCCATAACTTGAGGACAAATTATGGGCTCCATTAAAACACATAAATGATCAAGAATTAATTCTAAAAAATTCAGAAATAATTCCTATCATCTTCTAAATTCATAAGAACATGAACATGATCATCAAAATTTCAAGAATTATATGAACACATAAAATCATGGAATTTTGATATATGCTATTGTAAATGGATTAGAACAACCATTACACCAACTAAAACAAGTTTTAAAACACCAAAACAGTTTAGGGTAATGTTTCTAGTCCATTTCCAGCAGCAAAAGTCGAAAATCTGCACTTTGTCGCTCCTACTCGTCGAGTGCATGAACCTACTTGGCAAGTAGGTTGAAGATACACATGGACTCGGCGAGTCCCCCCATGGACTCGGCGAGTTCATCAGTCAGACAGCAAGTTTTTCGACTTTTTCAACTATTTTGCATCAAGTATCAAACAAGCAAGCCTAGGCTCTGATACTACTGTTGGGTTTTGAGCAATCTAACACTTCCTAAGTGTGCATGCAACCCTAATAAACCTTGGATCTATGTTTGTCTAAATACATGCAAAATAATAATTTTCCAAGGTTTATAACCTATCTAACATGGCATGGGGAACATTTCAACATAAAAGTTAGAAGAGATTACATACCTTTTTGATGAGTTTGGTTCTTAAGGAGTTTAAGGGCCAAGCACCAATAGTGTGAATGCCTCAAATGGAATCACAAAACACCACAAACTCTTGGAAAACTTTGAGAGAGTATACACACTTTGTATTTTTCGGCCACACACAAGCACACACACACTAGTTCACTAGTTGCCATTTCATACACCATAAGCATGCTTATATAGTGTACATGGTTAGGGTGAAACCCTAATAACCCATGACCTTTCCTTTTCCACGGATCCATGGGTTAAAAGCTCCACGGATCATCCATGGACTTCCATCAAAGCCTAGCCCATTAACAAATGAGTGTTAGCCCACACCATATAAAATCAATAGCCTATAATCTAATTAGTCTTTCTTTTAATCTCTAAATTAATTCATAATTAATTTAAGACTAATACTAATTAAATAACATAACCTCATATTAATATATTATAACTTATAATATATTAATAAACATATGTGTATAACTCTCATAAAATTATCCATAAATAGTTTGGATGAGATGCAACCCAAATGGACCATGCCGGTC
The DNA here is from genome assembly GCF_002870075.4 of Lactuca sativa. Taxonomy (NCBI): domain Eukaryota; kingdom Viridiplantae; phylum Streptophyta; class Magnoliopsida; order Asterales; family Asteraceae; genus Lactuca; species Lactuca sativa. The sequence continues at coordinate 128,868,872 of NC_056629.2, forward strand.
GGGTCAAGTATATACCAAATAAGTTATGGACTTAGACACCTTATCCAACAATATTCGCATTAGTCGACGAGCTACCTTTCGATTCTCATTTCGAGTTAATAGATTTTAGCTTAGTCCTTATCATATACAGAGGTACACTATGTTTCTTAACCAATCTTTTCCATCAACTTAATTCTTCATGATTCACACACTTCACTTGTGTATCCTGGACATCTCTGGTATAAACCGATCAGAATGTAGATACTAAACAAGTCTATGTTAATGATCTTTATTCATGAGTCTGTGATGATAATGAAACCCAACATTCCGAACTTATGAACGAATTGAGGGTAATCTTTACGTTCAAGATTTTCACGAAACATTTGTTTCGGTACCTTTCTTTGATATTCAAAATAGTATTCCTCTCATTTTGCGTGATCTTGATAAGATGTTCTTTCACTAAGACATTCTTCCTAATAGGATCCAATTTTTTTTTAAATATTGTTTCCGTCTGAATATCAGTTTTTATTCTTGTCACTTTACACTTTTGTCTCACCTTTGCTTGTCACTGACTACACCGGTCATACAGGTAATTTTGATCATTGAATTCGCACTTATGTTAAGTTGTGTTCATGTACAAAAAAGAGCCTACCTTAGAAGCCTATCTAAACGATATTCCTTTATGAATATTCGATTGTATTTCATGGAATACTACACAAGCATTTCGATATCTCTCTTGATATTGAATGAAGTGATCTTTACCTAGGATCCATCTGCTTTTACAGCGAATTGTTGTTTGATGTCACTATTCACGCATATTTTTTTTACCTTAGTTCTCACTATTTCTTTGGCACACATTTTCACAAGAAATCCTTGAGGTCTTGGGTACTACCAACTCAACCCTAGATTTCAAAATTTTAGTTATGATTTTGTTTCTCATCCCAAAAGCGAATGAGCCTTTCCTCAAAATCAAGGTTCGGTAATGGTTCTTATCCTCTTGGGACAAACAAAATAATTGATTGATGTGACAATTTGGTTGCTTCATGGTTCTCAAGGAAAAAGTGTTCATTACTTTTCAGATGTGGCAACTTATACGGCAACTGATCCACTTTCCTATGATACACGTGGCAAGATTTCATTGATAAAAGCTTCAAATTCAAATTATGTACTAAGTATAAAAGGGATTTGAGGTATCAAATAAAAACTTTATGTATCCTGTTTGAATATTTTCCCCAAAATCTTCTTTCATTATACTTATCACTTCAAACAAATCTCCAAAACCCTAACAACGCCGACAACAACTGTTCATGTTGATCCATCTCAAACCACTGATGAATCCACATCTCAACCCTTGTTGAAGATCCAGATTTCAAATTATCAAGTTCAACCAGATGTTTCAAAGTACCCAAAAGGGTTACAAATTTTTATCATGGCTCTTAATCACTCTGTGCTTTCACCGATCATGACTTCTTCTTTTTCAGGGCCAATAACATGGTTATCTTTGGCCGGTTCCACTGTTGTGTTCAGCAAAACCTCCAAAGTTGTAATATTCCAACTTACGAATGAGAAAAATTACAAGCTCATGAAGAAACACTTTGCCCTGATCATAAAACTTCCCAACACTAGTCCGTTTTATGAAGTGACCAATGACCGAGTGATCCATATGGTCAATGAGATGGGTCATCAAACTCCACTCACAGGAATCAGTTAGTTCAAGAAGTCATCTTTTCCTTGTATCTAGAATTTTCTCTTCGGAATTTTTATTCGATGTCTCACATGTTGAAGTGTTCGTCTAGACAAAGATAAGTTGGAGATCTATGTCCCGATTGTTGGGTTATATTATGACTTAAAGGTGGACTATATTTCACAATTATGGGGGTAGTTTGGAACTGGTATCTCACATACCAATGTTGCAAATGGTGTTTCGTGTGCAAGATAATCGAATTTAATTCTTCAAGTTGTGTATGAGAAGGAAGGCATTCTTGCTCCATCTGATGTTCCAAAATCAGAGTTCGCCATCTATCAACATTCGAAGACCGTTGAAGATGACTCAGAGATTTTTCCTTCTGTTGCAAGAATTTTGGATGCCATGCTTCGAATGGTTGATCCGAGGAACCCTGTTCTTGTTGCTTACCTTTCAACAATCAACCTTGATGTGTATATAGGGGTTTTTGTCACATCTCGCTAAAGCAGAAACATGAGGCATGGCAGTATAAAGGGTCTCATAGCAAAAGTTAATAGTCAACACCAACCATAGTATTAAAAACTTTACAAATTACAATAATTTTGAACAACTTTTAAAAGTAATTACAATGTATTAAAATAGAACACATGCAAATGCTCCTACAAGTGTTGTGTCTCTACGTGCCTCATAATAGTTTGTGTGTTCACAGATTAAAAATAATATTGGTTTCATAAATCGAAATCAATGTTTTGATAAAACGTTTCCATGAATAAAAATATATTGCTAAAATGAGTAAATAAGTTTACATAAACAAAGTTCGTTGTCATCATGAGAAATAAGTATGTTGCCCAAATGAGATGCAATGTTCATATCCTCATGGGAAATAAAGTTCGTTGCTAAAATGAGTAAACAAGTTTCATTGTTAAGACAAGTAAATAAGTTTCCTGTAATAAAAATTTCGTTGCTATAATGAGGAACAAAGTTTATTGCTATAATAAGTAAACAAGTTTGTATGTATATGAGCAAACAATGAGTTCACAACCAAGCCTATGACTGACGCCCTATCAAGATCTATGATTATCGTTTCATAGATTAATATGGTATCATGCACTCAAGAAATCGGGCGAGTGAGGAGTTGTGAATTCCTAATAGCGCTATCCATAATGACCATTGGCTCAAAGAGTTACTGGTTGGAGTAAAGTGGAAGGGACTTAAGACAAGAAGGCCTCATGTTTCAAGTTGCATAAACATGTATAGCAAAATATAGCAATCAAGTTTGATATAAATCAATTTAAATACAACAATAAATAGTTTTTCGGTCATGTTTTTCCACCCCAGAACATTAAAACCGAAAATAGGGGGATGCGTGAATACTCACAATGCTTTAAGATGATGCAAATGATGCATTGAACTAAGTTCCACTTGTACCACTACTGATTCCTATAATAATGGTATACACTAGTGAGTCTCTAATCGAAATCTAACACTAGCATACTTAACTTCTACAATATAATTATGCCAATAATATGTCAAAATTTTGATATTGATATGTTATAAACATTTTTCTGTGAAAAATAAATTTCCATGAATCAATTGTTATATAACAATTTAAGTGAAAATTTATTATTATTGCAATGTTAATATTTAACATTTTAAGAGGTGTTCCAATGATTAAATATTCAAAAACTAAATAAATTTAGTTCTAAAATTTCCCAAACTTTGTATTTCAGTTTTAACTGAAGTCAAAGATGTTAAGATAAATTTTCTTGGATTTTTGATTTGTCTAACTACTTTTCACCATTTTAATTCCTTGAATAATCACAAAATCATGGGAAACTAGTAAATTATGATTAAAAATTCTTATATGTGTAACTATTTTAAAGTGTACACAATCTGGGAAATGTATTGAAACTCATTTTTGAACAGTAAATCCATATTTTTAGAATTTAAGTGTGTTTAATACTAAGAAGATAAAAATAAATAGTAAATAGTTAAGATAAATCCCCCAAATATTTATTTACGGTTATAATGTAGTAATAAAAGATTTCCTGGTATATATTTATGAATTTTGGATATGTTTAACTATTTTTCATGTATTTCATTCTTTTAATATACATTAAATCATGGAAAAATAATAAAAGGTTATGGAAAAATTATCAAATTTTTCTGTGAAGGTTATATAATATATATAAGCTTCGAAAAATAATAAATGTGATTTTTATCACTTGGAACCCAATTTTTGTTATTTATTTGCGCTTAATAACAATAAAATAAAAACTAATGGTAAATAGTAATAACAATTTCTAAAACTTCATGGGGGAAGTTGGGTTATAGTATAGCTCATTCATGAATTTTTTCAGAATTTATTTACTAGTGTAAGTATTTTATATGCTTTAACACTCTATTTTCTTATTATTTTCATGTAAAAATAAAGAAAATATATTTGGAGCTTAAAATTTCCAAAATGCATCTTCATACAATTTAATAACAACGAAAGATCGTTTTCTTATTTTGGATGTCGATAAACAAGCCTAAAAGCTCAATATATTATAGATAAAAACTTGGTTCTTGTGATTTTGGTAAAGGTTATTGATGTAACTTTGAAATTTTTTGGAACATGTTCTAAAGACTTTTGAATCAAGATATTTTTATCCCTAATAATATATGATGTTAAGTGCTCAAATTAATTTTACCTAGATTTTTAGTGATGAATAAGTACTTTGATCATGCAACAGAAAACTAATATTAATAAGGAAAGTGTTGTTGGAGCAACAGTTTTGTAAAAATTGTTAAAAATTGAAATCTTAATGTTTTGCATTGAAACCACTTGGGTTGGAACGCTAACTCATGTTATTATAATCCAGAAAAGAATCTAGATTTTTGGTTAAGAAATGAGTGAGATATAGTAGTTCAAAGTCAGGTAAATAAATCTGATAGATTGCAAGCATTCTAATAGGTTTGAAAAAAGTGAGTTTTAATCATTACCTTGAGTAAATGTTTAGAAACCTTTTTAAAGACATCATGACTCATGCATGTTATATTCATGTTTCTAGAGATCAAAAAGATTTAAAATCATAAAATACATACATTTATTCATGTACAAAATTTTGTTTCTCAAAAACTCTTAGCTTGAGTTTGATGTTTTGATCTATAAAAATAGATTTTTGCACTAAGATCATGACATGTAACCTTGTTTTTCATACATTCATGGTGTTAAAACACATCCATGATGTTCTAAAAGAATTTTAACCATAGAAAAACAAGTTTGAAGAAGATGAAGGAGTATAAGTCGATTGTTGGTGTCATTTGCACATGCATGGCTTAAATCATGATCTTAACATAGGTTTGATCATGGATTTTCACCATCTAATCAACATGCAAGATGTTCTTGGTAAAAATATACAAGCATCATCATAAAATCTGAAAATGGTGATGATGTTATAAAAAGGAGAGACGAAGATAAAGATTTAGCACATAAAATCATAAGAAAATAATAGAAACTTGCATGCATGATTTAGTTAGGTGTTTTTACCTTGATGAGTCCTTATGGATGATGGATTTTTTTTTGTGAAATGGTGTTTTTTTCTGGAAATTTCCGTGGATGAAAAGAAGAGAATGAATGGGGGTTTTAGAGAGAAGAAAAGAGAGAAAAGAAAGATTTCATCTCTCTGGATACCCAATCTCTCTCGTCATCTCTTTTGGGTTTCTCTTCTCCAAAATTGGCCACCATAATATAGAGATGTATATGAACTTTTGATGAATCGAATGTAAAAATCTCTCCAAGTTATTATTCTTCTTACATCGGATTTCCTTTAGAGAGAAAATTTTGAATGAATGAGTGGTGTGTGACTTTTGGGGGAGAGATGAAGAGAGAGAGAGAGAGAGAGGAGAGTGAGGTATGGATTTTTTTGAATGGAGAGAGGGGCCACCTCTTTTATATTTTATAAAATCCAAATCTTTTATAAAAATATCAAATTTTTATAAAATATGCTTCTTATCCTAGTTTTTTATTCATAAAACCTTGATTTTTGACTTATAAATTAAGGGTAAATGTTTTTGACTTAATTTTTATTTTCCTTGATTATATTTTCCTGAATTTCATTATTTGAATTTGATATTATAAAGTCCATACCAAATTTTAAGGATGTTTAGGTGTTAAAGTTTATAAATTTGAGTTTTTAGGGTTTTAGGGTCTTGAGATTTAATAAATCTTTGGATATCGAAATAAATTGAATCTTAAGGACTTCGAATTATTTTTGGGTTTCCTAACTATTCAAGTAAGAAATAATTTTTGTAATTTATTTTTATCAGTTTATTGGCATTTCTATGTAGTGATCCCAAGATTCAAGCAAAATTGAAGAATCAAGTATACTAGTCCTAGTTTCAACTTTGACCTATGTTCCTACGAGACTCAAACTTAATTTCTACTACTAGGTCAAGTGCATGATGTGTGTATATGATTCATGAAAAGGTGTTCGAGTCAAAGAGTGACCCGAATATGGTTAGTCACTACAATTAAGTAGTTGTAGAATTCACATATCAATATGAAATCTAAGTACACTATCCATTGTTTATAATTGTTTCCAAGTTTATAGTAAGTTATAACTTAGCTTCTAGTTACTACGTCTACTATGTGTCGTGCCTATACGTGCAACTAACTTTATCCAAATCTAGAATTGTCTCAAATTTTGAGAGTTATCACAGTTTTGTTGCCTAAAAGAATTAAAGGTACTTCGAAACATGATAAAAGCTCCAAGAAATCCACTAAGGTTGCACAACCTAAATCAGTACATGAGGCAGTGGAGAAGGAGGTCACGAAGCCAGTTCAAGAAACTCATAAAGAAGTAGTGCCTTCGAAAAAGGTGTCCTTAAAAGAACGAAGAAGCCAGCCCACAGACCTCGTCATTCACCAGAAAGGAGGCCTATTATCGAAGAAGTTCCTGAGTTGTCTCTTTCTTCACCTAAGGAGGATTATCTGTCGACGATCAGGAAGATTTGCAAACCCCAACTCAATCAAAGGGGTGTTATCATCAGAGAAATTCTTTCTCCTGTTTCTCCTGCTTCAAAGAAACAAAAAGCACATGTCATGGTTAAGAAAATCAAGAAGAAGAAGAAGAAGAAATTAGAAGATCCTCTGGATGAGGTTGTACAAGTGACTGACTTCGAAGATAATGCTACTCAATCTCCTATTCGCAATAAAGACATTGGCTTCACATCACCTCAGAGGGACTCTCCAGTTAAGTCGACTTTTGAGGCGACTGGAAGTTTCAGTGGCTTTGTGAAAGTATCTAATACAGACATAACCACTCATTTAGGTGATCATTCAACCATTTGCATCCCTAAGCAGACTATTGTCATACCACCCGAAGTTTTGATGCCTGAATTTGTTTCGGAGGAGGTTCAAAATTCTGGCATCCCTATGAAAATATCTAATATGGATACAAATGTCAACAAGGGTGATGGGATGTTGACATTCGAAGCTCAAGGTAACCTTACTGTTGCAACATATTTTGTTCCCATTTCACTTGTTCATTCATCTTCCATCGAAACCACCCTTATTGACATTTCTACTTCATTATCACCATTTCATACACCACTCCCACTTCGTTACCTGCTTTCACTATTTCATGTACCTACAACAATATCTTGAATTAACCTATTAGTTCCCTTTTCCCTTCTCAATCAACCGAAGGTGAAAAATCAATTCCTGAGGTTGATCAAGATGAAGATGATGTCATGGTCTCATTTTCTGACATGTAACTCAACCCTAAAGAGGAGAACGTTCTTGACCACATGCTGATGTCAGGAAAGCAGTTCAAAATCTTGAACCACAAGCTGAATTCTTTGTTACAGATTCAGGCTGACACAGGGAGTCACAATACGGTGTCTATGATTAAGGTTGATGTGCTATTGAAATCTTAAGAGCATAAGTTGAAGGCTGCTATGGAACAAATAGAATCAAAACATGAAGAGTTTTTGAAGCAGCATGTTGAGAATTTTAAACATGAAGTTAAAAAGCTTCGTGAAGTAGCCAAAGAACGGCATATTCTATTTGTCGGAGAGGTTAAGAAGGTTCAAGAATCTATGAATTTAAAGGTGGATTCCCTAAAGTCAGAACTGTTGAAGGAGGTGACTAATTTTACTGCCTTCAAGAATCTGTGAATTCAATTCGTGATGTTGTTTCTGAGGCAATTCGAAAACTTGTTCAGAATTTTACTGCCTTCTCGACAAAGGATTCGCAAGTGTTCACCAAGATGGAAGACTTTTTGGCAACCATGAAGGAGTCCATTTCAAAGCTTGATTCTTCTTCAAAATCTTTAGTTTCTCAGGAATCCTTATCTTCAATGTTTTCCTCTTTGGAGTCTAATCTGAAATAAGAACTTGCTCCTCTTCTAAAGTTGGCGAATTTGATGCCAACAAATGCCCCGCCTATTAACACTGGGGTGCAAGGGGGAGAAAAGGAGGTTGGTTCTTCAAAATATCATGATCAAGGAAAGGTGATTGGGAAGGTAAGAAGTGCACAAATTTCAACTTCTCTTCCTAAGGCTATGTCAACAATCTCAACCATAGTGACTTCAAAGCCTTTGACCAAAGGCATAATCATTGGTTCAACTGTTGGGGGTTCGAACTCTAAGCCATCATCCTCGAATCTAGCAAAAGGTGATAGAGGAAAGGGTATTGTGAAGTAGTTTTCAGAAGAAGAGAAAAAGAGGAATATTGAGAAAGAAATTGAAAAACAAAGACAACTTAACAGCGTCTTGAGGCAAAGGCAAGGTGATCCTCCAGGTCTTGAGAAAGGAGATCCAACCAAGCAGTATTACTATGACTATTGAATAGATTGTTTCATCAAGTGAGACGTATGACTTTGAGAAACTACTGAAGAAGAGTTATGAGATAGAGAACTCAGACTTCAACTAGCTGGATTTTCCCATCAATCATATAATGTTTATCTCGGCTCAGTATCAGTTGGTGGATAAATTTGATGACAAGGAGGAATAAAAGAAGCTTAAGCTGAGATTTCATGTTGTCCTTGGAAAGAAGGAGGAGGAAGTCTAGTCCTTACTAAATATTGTGAAAGTTCTAAGTGTTTCCAAGGATAAGTTGTTCGAAGGGTTGTTGTAGAACTTTCGCTATCATGTGATTCGTGTTAATAACGTTGCTTGTGATTTCTCGGTGGCTGATTTTCCTTTAATGAATCTAAATGATGTCATTTGTGTTGCATAGATCTTGAGTGGTGTTGATGTATCGAAATTTCAGGTGAATAGCAAAGAATACTTTTTGATAGGTTTTTCTCATATCAAGTTATTTATAGACAATTACTACGATTGTCTAGCATTGACTGATATGGAGCTTTCTTTAGCAATGGGAAGACAAGTGATTGTGCCACAATCAGTTCTGAAAGGTCAAGGAAGCTTGAAGGATTTCGAAGATGGAGAAATATGGGTCAAGCCATTGGGTGTTATGTTTGGTAGGAAGAATAAAAATCAGAAGATTACTAAGTTTTTGTTCAAAGTAGAAGATGTTGAGAGATATACAAATACACAGTACACAAGTCAACTTATTCATCCTAATAAGTGGCAAAAGGAATACGGCTTGTGATAAGGCCGAGATTCGAAAGACGATCATATGGTACAGTACTTCATCAAGAAACGAAGATGCTAATAACTTAGGATTCGACACTTCTCACAAAGGGGGAGAATTTAGAGTTCGATATATGTTGTGAGATGTCGAAGCGTCTTTGGTCATGTCTAGTGTCGAATTTTGTTTTGATTCATCCATTCTATGTATTTCATAAGGGCAGTTTAAAGTTCGAAGCTTCAGCTTAGCCCTTATGTATTTTTTGTGTTCTGTTAAATCCTATAAATAGAGGTAAGTATACGAATTAGAGTAACTTTTGTGAACTGAAAGAACACTTTACTCTTTCATATTGTGTACTCTTTTAGAAGCAATAAAAGAGCCAAACATATTATATTTACGTTTTGTGTTCTTAAATCAATTTATATTCTGATTTCATTCTTACACTCGATTTATACGAACTACAGAAGGGACCTTATCATTCTCCTCACGATGATGAATAGTGGAGACTATAAGGCGCTACATCAACCGGTGCAAAAGTGTGACATCTCGGAATTTTGGGATAATATTATAGACGACCAATTCACCACGAATCTCGTGATAATCTGACTTATTGAGTTTTAGTGCATCCTAAGTAAAATAAATAAGATCATCTAAACTATTATAAGATGTCAGATGAGACCTTGCTTCCAAATGTGTGAACTATCAAGCGAAATCAAAAGGCTCAAACCGCAACGCCGATTAATGCATCTGAAAAACTGAAATTTTGCATTAAGCAAATTTGAGCAAACAAAACATTAAAATATTATAGTACATGTTCCCCTATTTCCGAAAATATAAAGAATGTCGAAAAGAGAGTTCGTATGCAAAATATACGACAGTTTTAAGAAAACACACAGTAAAACATGTTTTTCTTTAATCTTGTAAAACCGAATCAAAACGCTCAAATGTGTGAACTATCAAGCGAAATCAAAACGCTCAAACCGCAACGCCGATTAATGCATCTGAAAAAATGAAATTTTGCATTAAGCAATTTTGAGCAAACAAAACATTAAAATATTATAGTACATGTTCCCTTATTTCTGAAAATATAAAGAATGTCAAAAACAGAGTTCGTATGCAAAATATACGACAATTTTAAGAAAACACACAGTAAAACACAGTTTTTCTTTAATCTTGTAAAACCAAATCGATCCCTTGAGGTACTTACGCATTGTTGATGGAATTTCATAGAATGTTTTGGGAATCATACTATAGTCTATTATTTAATTCCACACTTGAAATATTTTTAGCAGAAATATTCACGAAAGTCGCGAAAACAGACACCATGAGACATTTAGACGTGAAACTTCGAACGCAATATCCCAGAGTTTTGTAATTCCAACAATTAATCTGTTTGATGTCCCAGAATCCTTGAATTAGACTCTATCTAACCATATTTTCCTACTGAACCCGATTTGGAGTATGTTTGGGCATTTAATGGGGGTATAACCCATGTGGGACCCAAGAGGAAAACAAAATATGATTTCATTTCCTCCTAACCTTACTTTCCCATGTGGCTTTACTCCCCTCCCTCCTTCTTCCCCCCCCCCCCCCCTTTCTCCTTGGAAGCATTGGTGAATCCATTCAACACACAAACCTCCAGGCACTTCTTCTTTTATTCTTGATCACTCACTCTCACTCTATTCACCCTGACTCATTTCAAAACGAATCCAAACTTATAATACAAAATAAAATAAACTTTTTTTATAAATATTGATTTACGAAATATAAGTTAGAATAAATAAATTTGTAGAAATTATTAATTTGATTTCAAGTTAAATAAATTTTTGGGTTTATTTAAATACTTTTGAAAATAATAAATTAAAATTTTAGATAAAATTTATTTAAAATAATTCTTTAAATAAATTTTGAATTAACAAAACTTGGGAAATTATTATACTTATTCAAAATACCAAATCACGCCAAACATTAATGTATATCGAAATTTTCTAGGAAATTGAATTAATCCTGGAGATCACGACCTCACGACAATACTTTCCGGTTTTCAAAACAACTTGATAACCACTCGATAAGGTGAGTGTTACGGCCCCACTTTTACATATTTTCGGGGTGGAATACATGTCCGACTTGCACTATATATATATATATATATATATATATATATATATATATATATATATATATATATATATATATATATATGTATACACACACACACACACACACACACATATATATATATATATATATATATATATATATATATATATATATATATATATAAACACACACACACACACACACACATATATATATATATATATATATATATATATATATATATGCTTTGTTTATACAAACAACATTATAATTTTATGTAATATAAATCATACAAAAGTATTATTTACTACTCTACAACTTACGGTACGGGAAATTTGGTTTGAAAGGCCATATAGGGTCGTTGGATTTTAGAACGACTTAATTACAAAAATGATCATGCCCTCTGGTGTTTCATGTCTGGCTCGCGTAAACACATTACTAGTTTCGGAAATATTTGTTAAAAACGCTTATGAGTTATTACTAACAACCTAGTTTTAAACCTCAATATCAATATATGTTATGCCATTAAAATGATACAAATAATAAAAGTAACATATACTTTTCGACTACAAAATGTGTTATGACTGTATAGACGGTTATCAACTTGGTAGTTTCAATATATCTCATACATACAGAAAAATATATAGGTTTATATATTTATACAAGTTATAGAACTTGTATGTTAGGCTCATAAATGTGCTTGTGTACACTACGCTAAGATTTATCACCTATTTAAAAAAGTGTCGTACACTTTTACGTTTATGCTTATCAAATATATTTTCCGTTTATCTGTTTACCTGTATCTACAGTTGTTAAGTAAAACCTTGACAGATCACTTTATCTGTATATCCGTATGTCAGTTTGACCGTTTACTCGTACGACTTTATCACTATAAACTTTAACTAGATTTCATTATCTAGAAACCACAGTTTAGATTTCTATCTTTATCAAACATTTGCAAACACAATTTTAATTACAACAAAGGCAATACTTTTCGGATCATATTAAAAAGTATCATCATTACAAAAAAACTTGTGACACTCACCAACCTTTGTGTTGAACATCAAACTTATATCTATTCTCAGGAGATCATTAGACAAGATTTCAGATAGAAGATTAGTCATGGATTACAGACGACCTAGCTATCTAATTCTTGTTATCTTCCTACCTATTTAAGGAAGCTACTATACTATTATTATATGTAAGCACCTTGTCTTCAAACTTAATGATGGAATACAAATGTTGTTTGTTTATCGTTGTACTTGTGTTGTATATTCAGTTTATTTGTGATCCACGAACTTAGCCGCACAGCCCGACATGCTCCGCCTCAGTTGGGGTGTGACAAAAAGAGACTTGAACTTGTTTTCCTTCGCCGACCTTGACACGTACTCGCCGACAGCAAGGGCCCAAAAGCTCAGATGACTATATTCTCTCGGCTCCAAGAGAATACAACTATCTAAGTAGGCCTCCAACAAAGGACGATCGGTATCCCCGACAAGGCATATCCCTAAACGCTTCCCCAGCTCTAACAGACTTCAAGATCAGGTAACCCCACAAAACCTGAATGACAAGGTTGAGTCGTCCGACCAAACTCTAGCATCCTGGTTGAACAACATAGTAGAGAGGAACTCTAGAACGAGCTCCCTAAAGATAGTCTCCTGGAAACCTAGAATGCGGCAACAGGCATGACTATCGAAAGTTACGAGACTTGTCTCATCGTGAAGATATTGCATGAGAAAATCTTTAGTAGCTCCGTCAAACCCAACTCATGCGCAACATGTCGGTCGAGGGACTGCGGAATTCTGATTTGCTTAGTCATTTGCTCTAAACCCCTCTCAATGTAAAAATCCCAAGCAGGAAGCGTAGCAATGTAAGAATCCGAGGCAGGAAGTGTAGCAAGGAAAGACAAGAACGGGTGTGTTGGCCAATCTTGAGGAAAATGATGGGTTTTGGCTATAAGAACATCCTCTGTGCTCATACAAACCCTAATTCTTGGATCTAGGTTTCTTTATTGTACATGCAAGTTATCCATGACTATAAAACCTAGATCTAGCATATGATAATCAATATAACATATAATTAGGGTTTAGATCATACCTTGATTGTTATGTAGCAATAACAATCCCAAATCCTTTTTATATTGACTTTAGAAAGCTTAGAGTCACAAATGTCACTCCTCTAATGGTTCACAAACACCAAGAGCAAGAGGATGAGGAGGAGAGAGGATGGAGGCTGCCCATAACGTGTTCTAATCCTAGAAGAGAAGTTTCCCCACGTTTTTTAGCCTTAACGGTTCTATATATAGTGAGGCTATTAGGGTTATCTAACAAGGAAACCCTAATTTGGATGATTAAGCCCTAAGCAACCCATGGACCCCTTTCCTTAAGGCCTTGGACGATTTCTTATGGGTTTCCCCATAGAATTCGTCCACTCCTTAATATAAGGCAATCCATAGCCCAAATTGCAATTATCTTATAATTACAATTCCAGTCCCTTAAGTTTAATTAATCTCTTTTAGTCACAAAACTAATTAGCAATTAATTATTGACTAATATTAATTAAACAATATGATTTCTCCTTTAATATATTATTCTCTTAATATATTAACAAATCATATTTAATCCTTTCTCTCCATAATTCATCCTATCAAGTTGCTTTGGTTAATCCCTTAAGTTATGGACTTAGACACTAATCCAACAGTCTCCCACTTGGATAAGTCTAATAACTATTATGCGTATGACTTCAGATCCTGATCTGCAATCGTAGCTTTCCAAAGCGGCTGTCAACTTTGATCCTATCAGATACGCATGTCCTTTAGATAAGGGATCATATATTCCTCCATTATAGATATCGTATAAGACATGATTTCTAATCATTCTCTCTGTACTATTTCTCGATTTCCAATTTATGACGACTGACTAATTGAACAAATCAAATTAGCCCTAGCCCGACCGAGCATTTACGTTTGTCCTCACTAAATCATCGAGGGGCCCAAAGATATCGCTTTTATCCTTCTTTGGATAAAAGGAATGGATAAACTTTGATTCAATGCTTGCTTGCACTCACTCATCGAATCACACACAACAATATGTTTTATGACACCAAGTTACTAGTGCATTTACATATTATCAATGTGCAACCGATTTGCAAGATACAACTCACACATCTCGGTTTCAAGAATATAAGATGTTATCGTCTCACCAATCACTCGTGATGCAATTCATGGAGTGATCCAAGTGAGCGTGGGTTTTAATCCAATGCTCAAATCATATTCCTAAGCACTCATGAACGTTGCAGCAAACATTTGCTTATGTCTAATACTTTTTTAGACAATCCACACACCAATTCACGACAGTCTTTATTCATACCTACTTCCAACATATGAACGACTGTGGCCCGTTCGAATAATTTGACTGTTCTCAACCAATTAAATTATTCAGGAAGTCAAAACATGCAAAGTGAAACACAAGAATAATACTAATCCCATATGGCCTCAAACCTTTGAGTATAAATAAATCATCTTTTATTTTTCACCATATCCATTACTCATTATTTGTTGTTTCGGTTAATCAACTTCTTACTTGAATTATCATACTTGTCCCATGCTCTTAGCATGCACACAATGTTTACCTATGGTTCTTACTTTATGAAATAGATCAAATTGAACACATTTCCAATCATTCTCATTTCACAACTCCTAATACTTTTTCATAAGTGAAAGAATATTGAATTCCTGTCACTTATGGAATATGTTAGATTCTAACAATTTATGAAATGATCATTTCCTAATGCCACTGCACCAAAGTCACAATGACTATTGCCAATGAAACTACAAAGTCCTATATCGGAGATTGTTACAAGACAATTCCTTAGATATGATGTCTTTCACTCAAAGTACATTCCTTTGAACATCCTTTTGCATAAAAGTTTCTAATCTAGACATAGATTTTCAATATCCAACTCCCAATATGGAAACGTTTACATATTTTCCATATGACAACTCATTCTTAATAGAATTTTATCTATTCATAATAATGTCGATATGGTCCATCCAATATGGAAACATTTCCATATTTTCCAATACTATACTTCCAACTACTCACAAGCGACCAATCCTCGGCGAACTTTGGATTGTCCTTTGATAGTTGTTTAATTATCTTAGTCAAAACCGATTCTTGTCCTTTTCCCTCTAAATGCGCTAGACATTTGGAAAATTTTAGAATGGTCAAATATTATAGCATTTTCAATCGATCCTATACCCAAAGCGTATGGGACACAATGCATAATGTCTTACATAAAGATTTGATACTTTATCAATCTTCTGCCATAATATTTTAGGTGCTATGTTCTCAAAATTTGAATTGTGAAGAGGAATGCCGTAATCATAATCGAAATTTTAAGAATACACTATGTACCTTTGACTAAATTTATCAACATTCCACAACCTAAGCCTTTAGATTTGAAATGAAGCATAATATTCTCTCCCTTAATTATATCAAAACAACTATACAACACTTACGACTTTGCAAGGTATAACTCTTGTTTTTCTATAATTAATATTGCTAACTTGCAATACTTTCCTTAATAATCATACAATCATAACATTTATGCTCCCACTATCATGATGATTATCTTAAATATTACTAAAAGAGAAACCTTATGACATCATTTTAAATAATCTGGATCATTGATTGTATTTTAATCTTATTTTTTCACCATTAGATCAAATTGCTGACATCATCTTCCCCATATGGAATGTATTTAATTCCAATAAATGCTTTCCAATCATGAATCAATAACTTACATTCGTTGAAATGGAATGTATTTAATTCCAATAAAAGTTTTCCATATTTTACATCTTGAATTTTCAGTTATGAAGATTTTAATATGGTCAATTTTAAAAACATATTACTAACAAATCATTTCAATCAAGGCCTTAATATCAACCATTAATATAAAATCTTTTTTATTAGGAAATCATTAATACCGAAAATTCATATTCAAATTATTACATACATATACGATTCATCATTGAATCCGCGACTCACATTTATTTTCAATCGTTTCTTTTCTTCAAACCTTCTCCTACAACATCGTTAATATTGCTTATAACTTCCATCATCATTTTCTGCAATAAACATTCGCTCTTGTGCGCTAGAAGGTCGGTACATTCTTTCACTTTTTATATTTTTTTCGATTATTTTTTGTTCCTATATCAAATGTATGTATTCATATATTTCGATTTTCTTTGTCACAAATTACATGAAATCAGTTAACTACTTTTCTGAAACTTTTCAAATAAACATGAAAAGATATTATGTACCTTTAACAAAACAAAAATTAACTATCTTGGGAACTGACATTAATTACGAAAATGTTACTTTTATATATTAGAGATGATTATGATTTTTTTTTAATTTTTATGTCATAAGAATCCGGTTAATTTTGGCATGATTTTAAAATATCATTGAAATTATTATGTTTTTGTATATATCATATCAACCTACTTTTTTTATCTTTGTATAGTAACAATGAAATTTATTAATTTACACAACAAATATAGATATTTCAAATTTTGTAATATTATTATACCTTACAAAATACAACTCCCTCCAAAATAAATTTTCGTCAGTAATTTCATCCATAATTTCAACAAATTTAAATTTGTATTTTCTTTATATAAATTTTTTTTAATGATCCTGATTTTTTTTCTCCAAAAGTATATCAAACATTTACGACTTAAATAATGCTTCCCTGTTATAATTATTATTTTCCAAAAGTATATTCGTTTAATGAGGAATTTGATATAATAAAGGAAGTGAATGTTAATTAAAATGAGATATATATTTCATAATTCTTACATGAGTTTATTAAAAAAAATTAATATCAAGGTGTAAACATTACACATTTTTAAAGTGAAATTTCAGAATAAATACAAACGATGATGTTGTACAATGAAATATAAAATTGAATAGACTGGAAAAAAAACACTATTAAAGCAGTCAATCTTGAAAATAACATAGTTATGAAAAATTATAAAGTAAGATAAAAATTATAAGATATTAGGAGATTTGTAAAAAGTATATTTACTAAAAGCGTTACGGTTATTAGAAAAAATAAGACCGTTAAGATTATTGAAAATACAATATATAAACTAAGTTATCACAATAATAATGAAATGTCATTATTTGATATTTCATATAATTGAAAGATATATCAAATTACATTGATGATATACTAAAATTATTCAAAGTTGCGCAAAAACTAATGCAAAATTTTTGCGAACACCAAATAAATAAGAACAAACATAAAAGCTAACATTTATATTTATAATCAATTTAAAATAAACCAATCATGATTTAGAAAAGAATCTTCATTGATGATATACTAAAATTAAATCTATATAACATTTAACATTTTATAAATTATATTACATAACTTTATTTGAATAAATGAAATACATGTCAATATTTAATGCAATAGAAAAAACAGTATATTGGTTGTCAATATATGTTTAAATTAAGTAACATTATTATGCAATGAACGTCTAATTAAAATGCTTATAAATATATAAATATCATAACTATATGAGACGAGGAAAGTCGTTCAACTAATAAAACAAAAAATGATGTCTACAAAGAGATCTTTCAATGATTATATATATATTTATATTGTTCAATGTATTTTCTACACATTTCAATAATAACAATAACCATATATTTTTTTATAATCATTATAAAATATCTATAAACGATTATATGTTTTTTTATGCGTTTCCCGCGTTTAACGCGGGCTATAATCTAGTTATAAAACATAACACATTATGCTCCCACTAGCTTCGACATGTATTCAGAAACATCTTAACTTTCAGAAAAACAATACTTATTGAATTTCTTAAGTTCATGTTTCTAATACCTAGTGTTTTGATAATCCTTTATCAAGACTTCTTGAACTTATACACCTTTGTCTTAGATAGCTCATATGTTTGTCTAAACAATTCAGACTAATTGCCAAACCTCACAATTCGAATCATGGAAAGGGATACCGTAACCATAATCGAATTCGAGAATACAATTTTCACAATCACTATCCTTTTAAAATCTCTCTTAGTGAAAGCATTTCCTCACAGTCATTTTCATGAAGGAGGGAATCTTATGAGACTTAGATTTTAATGGTGTATGTGTTCCTATCCATGTGAATTTGTCAAAACTAAAGTTCACGACAAATTCAAACTCATATGGACCGAACTTTCTTAGTCTTGATTTCTTGCTTTATGGTAGCACAACTGCCCATCATGTCTTCCAAGTATTTAAGCAGCTCACTTTTTCCTATCAATGTACCTTTCATTGATCAAGGTCCTTGCCTTTTATGCATTCAAATGAGAACTCATAGGACTCACATGCATAATTAACCGAATTGGAATGGCACAGAAACAAAATAGTGTCAACACGATAGGTTGTAAACCTCAACTCATGTGCTAGTGATGATCGATAAGGTCTATTTTGATTTGTTCTTGAAACCTTTCAAGACCATTAAGACTCCCACTGATTCCTTGACATATAAGATTCTCTTGTCAATAAACATTTCTTGACAAAAAAATATTCAAGATTTGGTGTAGTTTTTATGAAAACACTTCATAAATTGGTCCTAGTTGGTCTTTGTCTTATCCAAGACATCACAACTTTCCACACTTGATGAATGTTATAAACCTTCTTAATACTTTTTCACTCAATGTCACAGTCTTAACTCTAAGACTTGTTTTGGAACGAAGTAGGATCGACTTCTTGATTTTAACCATTTCTTCAATTCTTGATTCCTCTTCTTAGACATACAATTGTACTAAGACTCACTTAGAGGATCAATTGAGATATGGTTCTTAATCATTAAGACCTATCATAAAGCATAAAAGGTACTCTCCCTTCTTCTTAGAATGGAGAAACTTTTATCTTTTTGCCTACTTGATTCTTCTTATTCGTTTTGCTATTGATTTAAACTTTTTCAATCAATTCAGGACTACACTTAATCTTATAAGTATAATCATATTTACTAAACCTTTAGTAAATCGTGACGAATATCTTTGTTGCTCTTATGGTAGACTTGGTCAACACACAACTTGTGTACTTGATCTCCTAGTCCTTCACTTGACTCTTTGTCAATGAATTAGTCTAATTTCCAAATATGAAATTTCTCATTCATCGTGCAACCAAGTTGCATGATTCCAAATTTCAGTCCAATTGAAACTTGGGCAATGAGAAACTTTCCCTATTTGGTAAATTCTCGACATTTTCATAAATAAGAATCATATCCATTCGTTGTAGAAATATGCAAACATCAATTTTCATAACGATTTCATTGCAAGGAAATAAACAAATAAATAAATAAGTTAAACCAAAATTTATTTTATTTATAAAAGCAGCGGAAAACATTTGTCCTTACAATGCAAAATCAACTGTAAACTATGTATTCAAAAAGAAAATTCCTAACAACTCTATCATAACTATCTAAGCTCAAAATCTAATCTTCAAGTCCATGCGATCTAGATCCATTTCTTTGTGATTAGATTCTTCTTGCTCTCTTACCAAGCTTCCTTTCTTTTCACCGATCCTGCAAAACATTCAAATGCAATCTTATCACATCATGTATCAAGAATCAATGAATAGGAGCTTGACGGAGTTAGATAGTGGATTTTACCTGAAGCGCAGCCATACTCTTTGACTCTTCCATCTTCTGGACTCTTCAGGCTCTTTGGGCAGACTTGTATTCAACGCCCTTTCTCTTGGCAGCAAACGCAGGTCGGTTCTCCTAGAACGTCCTTGGAAGCATGGTCGGTTGACTTTCCCAACAAATACGCTCCATTGCTTCGCCAAATCATTTCTGATTCAGCAGCAATGAGCATGTAAGTTAGGTCAATGAGGTTATCGTCATGATCCATCATATAATCTTTCTTTAGAACTCATTATACGATTCAGGGAGTGACTGCAAAACCCAGTTCATAGCCAACTCATCCGGGAATGACACACCCAACATTATCAACCTATCAATGTGTGATTTCATTCCTAGAATGTGGGCACACACGGGTTTACCATCTTCATGTTTCATTTCCAATAGGGCTTTAGTGATATTGAACCTTTCAATTCTTCGATCTTGTGGGTTAGGGAGAACAATTGGAGGAGGTGGAGGAAGTGAAGCATGATTTCTTATTCCTCGATCGAATCGTGGAATACCATCTTCATGTGGAATGTTTGTTCCATGGGATTTGGGAAGACCATAGTTGTCGAAATTTGACATCTACAAAACAGGAGAAACAAATTCAAGTTAGTTGATTGATTGAGTCCTTAGTAAATCACCCAAATAAGATACTAAGGCTAGGACCCAACACAATATTCTACAACTCGGGAGAGGGATGCCGTAACCCAAATTGCCGAACATTTGAAGGTAAGTGAATGACGATTCACTAATTTCCACCATGAAAAACGAAAAAGACAATTAAGTTTTAAATCTATGAAAACTCCTAGATCCTATGAGATTCATTGAACATTTCAATGGCATGTTTAAATCTCGATATGCCCCTCTTGTTTGTGACTGGGATGCCGAGGATCACAAAGCAGGTGTCAATAACCATGCAAACTACATGGTTCCCCCACATGTTACAGTCACCTATTCGATGTGCCGGTAAACCACACACGCTCCATCGAACTATGACAAACATTGAGTCACCCTTTGCTACCTTTGCTTAGAACCATTTAGTGTGCCGGTAAACCACACACGCTCCACTAACGTCTTTGCAAGGGCATAAAGTGTAATTTCATGGAATTGCATCAATTCACTTTTGCCTACGTAACTAAGATTGGGAATTTAAAAACATTTAGTTACTTTTGTACTTCAATATACTTATAATGGAAGGTTTCGTCCTATCCTACCCGTTCGGCTAACGACCCTCCACTAGTCAAGAGTGCGGTGGGTAAGAGTGGATACTCGCCATTTTATAGGCAATTTCCTTAAACACCCCTTATAGACCAGCTTCGTGAATGAGGCCTACTAACGGTAACACTGACTTTTACTCATACATATATATATATATATATATATATATATATATATATATATATATATATATATATATATATATATATATACATATATATATATATACATATATATATATATACATATATATATATATATATAATATTAGACTTTTAATGTTATATATAATATAAGGTGTATTTTACACTTTCAAAATACTAGGTGGTCAAATTTAATAATTATACATTTAATTCAATTAAATTGTAAGCCAAAATTTTTATGGATTTATTAAACCTCTTTTAATTATACACCTTAATTAATTAATAAAACCATAAGGGTGTGATTTGAACTTTTCAAAACAATACTAGGGTTTTAGAATTTAACATTCCTAATTAAACCTTTAATCAACTTTTAAATTCCAAAACTTGAGGACAAGTTTTGAAACATTTCAAAACATTAGGGTTTAGAATTTAAATATACATAAAAATTAAACTTTTAATCAAAATTTAAATTCCAAAACTTGAGGGCAAGTTTTGAAACCTTTTCAAAACATTAGGGTTTCAACTATTTAAATTTCAAAACTAAACTTTTGAGTTCAAATTTAGACTATAAAACCTAAGGGGGAAATATGAAACTTTTCATAACACAAGGATCAAATAACAAATAATCTTAATTAACATTTAATCACATAATTATCCATATTTGATTTATTTAATGATTTCTTGCAAAACAATTTACCAATTTAATCAAAATAATTAATCAATTATCACATAAGGAAACAAATATTTTATTAATTGATAAATATCTTCAATTAGATCAAGAATATAGTCATATATATATATATATATATATATATATATATATATATGTATATACATATATATATATATATATATATATATATATATATCATAAAATCGGATTTATATTGATCTAATATGATAAAGGCAAGTATCTCAAAGATAAACAACAAGAAATCCCGAAAATAGCTCCATCTGACACTCGAACTCGCCGAGTACCCCCATGGACTCGCCGAGTCCACAGTGGGACTCGCCGAGTCCATCATGCAGAACGACAAAATCAAATTTTTTCAACATACAAGGCATCAATACAATAGAAACTAATCTAGGCTCTGATACCACAAATGGGTTTTGGCTATAAGAACATCTTATGTGCTCATACAAACCCTAATGCTTGGATCTAGGTTTCTCTATTGTACATGCAAGTTATCCAAGACTATAAACCCTAGATCTAGCATACAATAATCAATATAACATATAATTAGGGATTATATCATACCTTGATTGTTATGTAGCAATAACAATCCCAAATCCTTCTTGTATTGACTTTAGAAAGCTTAGAGTCACAAATGTCACTCCTCTAATGGTTCGCAAACACCAAGAGCAAGAGGATGAGGAAGAGAGAGGATGGAGGCTTCCCAAAACATGTTCTAACCCTATAAGAGAAGTTTCCCCACATTTTTAAGCCTTAAGAGTTCTATATATAGTGAGGCTATTAGGGTTATCTAACAAGGAAACCCTAATTTGGATACTTAAGCCCTAAGCAACCCAGGGACCCCTTTCCTTAAGGCCTTGCACGATTTCTTATGGGTTTCCCCATAGAATTCGTCCACTCCTTAATATAAGGCAATCCATAGCCCAAATTGCAATTATCTTATAATTACAATTCCAGTCCCTTAAGTTTAATTAATATCTTTTAGTCACAAAACTAATTAGCAATTAATTATTGACTAATATTAATTAAACAATGTGATTTCCCCTTTGATATATTATTCTCATAATATATTAATAAATCATATTTACTCCTTTCTCTCCATAATTCATCCTATCAAGTTGCTTTGGTGAAGGCAACCCAAAAGGGCCATGCACCATCGGGTCAAGTACATACCAAAATAGTTATGGACTTAGACACTAATCCAACAAAAAAGATCGAGCTTGTTGGCTCCTGTTCATCGTGACTAAGAAAAATTAACTAGAAGCCTTAAGGAATAAAAAATAAAAACTTAAAAATGGAAAAATGGAAAAATCTAGAAAAAGTGCACCTTGTGCGCATTTCTTCACGCACGGCATGCATATGCAGATGCACCCCGAGCATCTTCATATGTGTCATGTGCCTCAAGAACACGGCGAAGAACATTTTCGATTTGAGTCCAGATTCGTCCAAATTTCAACCTAAAAAGCATAGGGGTTCAATAATCGATCCTCCTACAAGCTTAATACAACACGAAAATGGATTTAAAACACAATAAACATTCGGATTTACCGAAACCCTAATTTTTTCACCAAAAAACTCGAAAATGTTTCGATATTGAACATTACAACGATTTTTAATGATAATCGGCTATGTAGATGAGTGTGCAGTTGGTGTGGGAACAGGAAAATGTCTTCTTCATTGATTTATATATATATATATATATATATATATATATATATATATATATATATATATTAATTTTGCTCTACCTATATTTTTTAAATGTTGTGATGAAAGAAAATCTATAAACGAAGTTTTAATTTTCAGGTTGAATAATTTTTTTTACTTGTATAATCACTCCAAGTCATCAGAGTAAATAGAAACGTTCGTTATGAGTTCATTTTATCTCATATGATGTGTCATCATCCTCCTCCTTTATGGAAAATTCCAAGTAAACTTTATTTTTGTCTTTTTATATTAATTGTTAAAACATTTGATTTTGTATAAATTTTGACGATATTGTAACAAAAATCAAACTTGTGTTTTGAACATTTTGTTAGGAGCTGGTGTCGGATATTGGCTGGTGAGGAAATATATTATTTCTGAAGATGGAGAAGTTGATGTTCAAGTTGTAGTCACATGTATTATCCTGGTAGGTTAATATATTCATTACTTAAACTCATATTTCCAAAAGTGGTTCATGATTTAATGAATTATATGTTTTACCTGCTTATATCTGAGGCTTATGTTATCTTTTTTTAGAGCACGAAAGACCCCCTTTGGCAATGGCTTTATTGGGGTCTTGTTTGGGTGTATACTACATGATCACAAAAATTGTAAGGAAAATGCCATGTAGGATCTATGCAACCCTCAAAGATCTCAGCCTTGGTATGATGGAGAAGGAATGGAATTTATCACTCCATTGGAATGGACGATTCCTGAATGAATGTAATTCCTTCCATTTTCTGGAATTTATGAAGAGGAACAATTTTGTTAGCCCTAAAGTTGCTTATGAAACAGCAACTGCCTTGTAGGTACAGTTAGATGAATTTTAATAAATTCAGCTATATATATGAGAAACTAATATCTTGCTCTTTGATAAAACTATTACAAAAAAAAAATAGATTTACTAATTTCCTGTACTTCTTCTTGTAGAATGTATCATTCCATTGGAATGGACGAATCTTGAATGAATGTAATTCCATCCATTTTCTGGAATTTATGAAGAGGAACAATTTTGTTAGCCCTGAAGTTGCTTATGAAACAACAACTGCTTTGCAGGTATAGTTGGATGAATTTTACTAAATTCAACTATATATATGAGAAACTAATATCTTGCTCTTTGATAAAACTATTACAAAAACAAGTTTGCTAATTTCTTGGATTTCTTCTTGCATTTGCAGATTTGCTCTTGATATTGACCTTGATGCTCCAAAAATTAGAATTCCTATAAGATTAAATGCCTCATCAAAGTATAACAGTCATTTTCGTTTGGATTTTGGTTATTTTACATTGAGGAAAGAGGTATATTTTAATTAATCTTTGGGATATTTTCTGTTCCATCATTGATTTCTGATTTGGTGACCAATAAACTAATCCATTAGTATAATATATAAATGGAAATATAATTTTATTGAAGTATCTTGGTTGCAAACTTTACATATGAATTACATGTGATTCACATGTAAATAACATGTAATTTACATATGATTCACATCTAAATCACAAGTAAATCACATATGAATTACATGTGATTAACATTTAATTTATACGTGATGTAAATCACAAGTGAATCACATATGAATTACGTATGATGCACATGTAAATAACATGTAATTCACATATGATTCACATTTTAATCACATGTAATTCACATATGATTCACTTGTGATTCACATGTAAATATGAATTACATGTGATTCACGTGTAAATCACAAGTGAATCACATATGAATTATATGTGATTCACATGTAATTCACATATTAATCACATGTAATTCACATGTAAATCACAAGTGAATTACATGTTATTCATGTTGGGTTTATTGTATTGCGTCATGGGCTCGGTCCTTAGCCCAGTTTTGGTATCCGGTTTGGGCCTGTCCAACCATGATTATTTTACTCTAGGGTTTAGTATTTAAGGTGCATGCATGCATCCTTTGTTAGTAACGCTTTCATTATTTTTCTTATTAAGTTTTGTAAACCCTAGCTCGCCTCTACAGTGGAAGTTCTTCATCGAGCTCTGCTGAGGCATGAATATATTTGAATCATAAGCATTACATTGATTCTATACTTTGTTCATAATCATATTGTGATTGAATTGTTTGTTCTTCATCTTTATACCTATGGAAGATCTAAACGATCAGAGATTTATTCTCATCAATTGGTATCAGAGAAGGAGACTGTATAATTCATACACATCTCTTCTGTTGAAGAAGTTATTAGGGTTTTTCCACATTGATTGATATTAATTGAACCGTCGTTCCATATTGACGTATCTCATTAATTGTCGATCTTACTCTAATCGATAACATTACAAGTCTGATCTTAAACAGGTTATTGATCAAACTTCATCACAATGTCAATGGATGATCCGCAAACCAATCCAATCAACATCTCCAACAGTATCAGATCACCGACAAGGATTCCAATCTTATACACACAGGATTATGAGGTTTGGACGCATCACTTCGAAGATTATGTGATCGGCTCAGAAGATAATGGTTACTTGATCTGGGAAGCTATCACAGTTGGCCCGTTTGCTCAATCAAGCACCTCAAAGATTGTCAAAACTCAAAAGGAGTACAATCAGCTTGTGAATGATGTGAAAGACATTCCTCAAGATGAGAAGGAGAAGTTTCAATGCAACATCAAGGCCTTAAGAATGATTAGGTTTGCTTTGTTGTCAGATATGTTTCGTTTGGTGAGTTCTTGCGCTACTGCTAAAGAGATATGGGATAGGTTGAAAGAATTGTATTCCATTGATGAAGATCTTGAACATTTGATACAAACTATGCTACTTTCTGAATTTGGTGATTTCAAATAGAAGCCCGAAGACAAACTTCTTCAGGATTTTGATCAGTTTAATCATCTTTTAAGTAAGATGATAAAGCATGGGATCGAAAGGAAGGTTATTGAACAGAAGGTTACCTTCATGAACGGTGTAAGACCTAAATGGATGATAGTCGTGTCTACAGTAAAGGCACATGAACAGTTTAAATCGTATTCTCTAGCGAAACTGGTGGGAATTCTGATGTCCCATGAAAGTGCTTTGTCAAAGGAAACAAACATGGTTTCCAATTTGGGTTTTTGAGCCCTTGTTTCAAAAGGGAAAAGTTCTGTTGAAGAAGAAGAAGAATTGGATCTTGCTGACTATGATCTAACCGGTGAAGAGTATGCCCTGATGGTGTCCAACCCTAGAAAGTTCATCAAAAGAAAATTCCCAGCCAACAAGAACCGAAACTGGTAGGGAAGTTACAGTTCTAAAAAGGTGAAGGAGGAACCGAAGATAGGTTCGAAGTCAGAAGAATCCAAGAAAGAGGCGAAAATTGGCGGTGACTCGGGATTTAATTGCCATTATTGTGGAGGCAAGAATCACTTCGCCAAAGACTGCATGCTGAAGAAAAAAACAGAAAAGATAGATGAGGATAATAAGGAAGCAAGCCTCTTAAGACGATTAGAGGAGATCAAGAAAAGAAAATCAGTTGCTAACAATAAAACCATGAATGCTTTGATTATACAGGATACAAGTAACAGTGATGAATTCGGTGGAGTGGAGGTGTGGTCCACGGATTCAGAGGACGAAGAAGTAAGAAAACCCACTCATGGTAAGGCGATGCTGGTAAAAGAAGAACCTGCTGCAAGAAGGTGTTTGATGGTGACAGAAGAAGTATCTCAGATGAGAGGATATACTACTGATGGTGGGCTAGAAGATCAGAAGGAGTGAGAGGACAGGTGCTTTGCTACGAAGCCTGTCAGTACACAGATCAACAAATGTGACGAGTTAATCAAGAAGGTACAAAATATTCTTGCTTCTCTAAAAATACTTGCTACTAACTATGAAAAGGAACTGAATAGCTTAAAATCTAATTTTTCTAGTATAAGTAGTAGTCTTACCTAAACCCGTGTCACAAACTCTAACCTGACTGATCAAATTAGCAGGATATCGTCAAAGAGTCAGGAAAGGAGGATGTGGATTGAGTAGAAGGAGAAAGAGTTGATTAGGTCTAAGGATGAATCAATTTATTTGCAATGAGACAATCTTAAGCTTTTAAAATAGCAAAATCTTTTTTGTTTAATTGCTAAAAGACTTTATTTTAATATCACTCAGTTGCATCTCGATTGTGAAATAGGAAAGAAGATACATCGCATGATTTTACCCTTCCTTAAGTTAAAGGAGGATGAAGTTGATGCCGAAGCTTACAACTGTGAAAACGTTGTATCTTCTGATGAAGTCTCTCCTGCATACAAAATTGAGTCCTAAATAAAGTCAAAAGACCATAAGGACATACTCAAAAATCTATTAGATGAAAATGATTGAAGTTAAGAACCGAAACTATACAAAAATTTGACTCATTGAATGCCAAACTAAGTTTAGAAAATAAAACTGATGTTCAAAATACATCTGAACTTAATAAGGATGATGATCTGAGTGAAATCTCTGTAAAGGATGTGGTGGACTGTTCTGAATTTGTCAAAAGCGAACCCGAAACTCACAAAAATCTCATTTATGAAAATTTTGTTGAGTTCGCTAGCTCGTCGACAGATAAGACCAAAACTCTCAAGGCAAAGGCTGTGGTGTATCAAAAAGTTCAAACTACTCCCAATCAGGTCTACACAGTTCAAGGAGTCACTCCTCAACAAACAGCATAACTGACTGCTATGGTAGAAGAAGATAATGCAGCTGGATGTGAAGAGTTCTTCTGGTCAGCACCAATAGACAACGCCGATAAGACAAAAGGCCTATCTTAGAAAACCTGATGGAGAGTGATGGGTAGGTATGTGCCAGAACCACTTAATGAGCCTGCAAGACATGATGTGCCAAGCACAAGTGGCACCAAAACATCTTTGGGCGAACCAGTGCTTACTGCCAGTGAGACATCTTCGTCAAAGAGCGAAAGCCATGCTCGAGTTCCAAAGAAAAAGGCCAACATTCACAAAAATCCAAAACAGGTGGCAGATCGAAAACACCAATGAAATCTGAGATACAAGAAGAATCTCTCAGAAAGAAAACAGTTTTGGAGATCACAAAACCCTCATTATGTCAGGTATGAAAGGACGCATAAGTCTCGAGGAGAATCAAGAAGCGACCGACAGGAGAGCATCGGTCCTTGGATTAAAAGGAACCGAAAGGATAGTTTCGGTTCACAGCAAGCAAGGAACTGAAAGGACAGCTTCGGTCCATAGCGGGTAAGGAACCGAAAGGAGAGCATCGGTCATCAAAGCTTCAGCAACCGAAAGAACGGTTTCGGTCCTCAACACAATAGCAACCGAAAGAATGGGTTCGATCCT
Source organism: Lactuca sativa (assembly GCF_002870075.4). Classification (NCBI taxonomy): domain Eukaryota; kingdom Viridiplantae; phylum Streptophyta; class Magnoliopsida; order Asterales; family Asteraceae; genus Lactuca; species Lactuca sativa. Next base: position 128,897,963 of record NC_056629.2, read on the forward strand.
AAGTTCAATCAGAAGAACAAAAGGGAAGAGTGTTCCCATTCTCAACCAAGGAAGAGTAATAATTAACGGTCCAATATCTCTTCTAAACCCTATTCTTCTCATTCTGATTCTTATTCTTCGAATGATTTAAAAGGAAAAGGAAAGCTCTTTCTAGAAGACAACAAATGCCCAAAAGAGTACCAAAAGAATGCAGACGTCAAAATCTCAAAACCTACGTCTAATGAACCTAAGCCAAACAAAATTAAAGTTTTCACAACAAAAAGAAAAGATGAAACAACTTTAATTAAAAGAACTTATTTGGTTGATGTTTCTCTTAATATTCCCTGTCCTGTAAAAGGCTCACAAGGACCCAAGAAACTTTGGGTTCCTAAATCTACTTAATATTTTGCAGGTTATATGTGACGAGCAGTTTGACGAAGAATGGTATATTGATAGTGGCTGCTCGCGTCACATGACAGGAAAAAAGGAAGAACTGAGGGAGTTTCAGTCTCTCAAGGATGGTGGAATTGTGAAATACGACAACAATTCATATGGTACTATCAAAGGCTACGGAATGATTACGAATGGTGATTTCTCAATAAGAAAGGTTGCATATGTTGAAGGATTACAGCACAACCCTATCAGTGTATCACAGCTGGTAGTTGGGACCAGATTGAAGGTATATTTTGATGATGAAGGATCAGAGATAGTCGAAAAGTAGTCCAATAACATTCTAATGAAATCAAAGCAAAAGGGGGAAATGTACCCTTTAAACCTCAATCCAATTCGAGGGAAACCAGCAGTATGCTTACTAACGAATGCTCACTCAGATGAAAGTCGGTTATGGAATCGAAGACTCTCTCATCTTAATTTCAAGGATATCAAAAAGCTGGTTTTAGGATATCATGTTCGAGGTCTTCCAGTTCTCAAATTCAACAAAGAACATCAATGTGCAGCTTGTGAAATGGGAAAACAAAGTCGACAAAGTCATCCATCTATTATCAACACAAAGGTGATAGAACCATTGGAGTTGTTACATATCGATTTATGTGGTCCCTCTTCCATTGAAAGTATTGGTGGGAACAAGTATATTTTGGTCATCGTTGACGATTTCTCTCGCTTTACATGGGTGTTCTTCTTGAAGCAAAAATCAGAGGCCACTCCTAAGCTCAAGCTCTTCATAAAGCAGGTAGAAGTTCAAATGAGGAAAGTGGTTCGTAATGTCAGGAGTGACAATGGCTTAGAAATAAAGAACAAGGATTTCAAAGATTTTCTAGTTGACAAGGGAATGAATCATAATTTCTCGGCTCCATATACTCCACAGCAGAATGGAATCGTTGAAAGGCGAAACCGATCTCTGTGCGAAGCAGCTCGTACTATGCTAAGCTTCGCTTCATTGCCTCTGTATTTCTGGGCTGATGCTGTTGCTGCTGCTTGTTACACTCAGAACAGGTCATATGTAAACAAGCGATTCTCCATTACTCCTTATGAAATCTTGAACAATCGCAAGCCAAATGTGAAATTCTTTCATGTGTTCGGTTCAAGATGCTTCATCTTCAACTCCTAAGAGAATCGAAACAAGTTTGATGCTAAGGATGATGAAGGAATATTTCTGGGCTACTCCTTGCACTCGAAGGCCTATAGAGGTCTGAACAAGCGCTCTAAGAAGATTGAAGAGACATACTATGTCACTTTTGACGATAGCTATGTCAAGAAGATGAAGACCACTGAAGGTGCACTGTAGGAAATCTTTCCAAAGACCAGTCATGTTATAGCTCCTATCTCAAATCTGTTTGAGCAATATATGCTTCTTTTTGATGAACCTGAAAAGGCTGTCGATTCTGAATCCAAGGCGAAAGACAACAAAGTTGATAATCTAAAGCAAGTCATTGATGATGCTGCACGAAAGATGGCTGATGATCAACCGAAAGCAACCGAAACGCCTGGCTTAAATGAACCTTCTGGTAACCATCCTTTTGTCCAGGGAGAGGGTCCGTCTCTACAAAAGGATCAACGTCCTTCATTCCAGGGGGAGAATTCAACGTCACAATCATCTAGCTCTACCGAAAATCCAAACGAAGGGGAGCATTATGATCCAGATATTGAACTCGTGTAATCATTCGAGGGGGAGAATATGCATGTCAATGATGACGATACACTATCTGAATTGGAAGAAGAGATCAATGCAGAACTAGATCCCACTTGTGATCCAAACTACCCACCTCTCCTTAAATGGACCAAAGACCATCCTCAAAATCAAATTATTGGGGAATCTTCGGAAAAGGTATCAACTCAATCATAGATCAAAGTGAAACAAGCTGCACTATTTTCTCAAGGAGAATTTTGCATGTTCAATTCTTTTATTTCCAAAGTTGAGCCGAAGACTGTTAATTCGGCTCTTGACCATTCTGAATGGGTCCAAGCCATGCAAGACGAGTTAAATGAGTTTGAAAGAAACAAAGTATGGTGTCTAATTCCAACTCCAAAGGATGCTTCGGTTGTCGGTCTTAAGTGGGTATTCAGAAATAAGAAGGACAAGGAGGGGAATGTGATTCGTAACAAGGCTCGGTTGGTTGTAAAAGGCTACTGCCAAGAGGAAGGTATTGATTATGAAGAGACCTTCTCTCCAGTTGCAACATTAGATTCAGTTCAAATCTTTCTTGCTTATGATGCACATAAAAACTTTGAAGTCTATCAGATGGACGTCAAGTGTGCCTTTCTCAACGGAGAACTTGAAGAAACTGTGTACGTTGAGCAGCCACTAGGTTTCGTGAACGAAAAGCATCCAGATGACTGTTACATCCTAGAAAAAGCGGTATATGGCCTGAAGCAGGCTCCCAGAGCATGGTATGAAACTCTCACTTGATTTCTAAAAATGTCTAAATTTAAACAAGGTTCGGTTGACCAACCTTCTTTCATAAGAGGGAGGGTAACCACCTTATGATAGTCCAAATTTATGTTGATAACATCATCTTCGGCTCCACGAATCCCAACTTAACAGCTAAATTCAGGAAGTTGATGGAAACTAAATTTGAGATGAGCTCAATGGGTCCAATTAACTTTTTCCATGGCTTAAACATTAGATAGGGACCCGAAGGCATTTTTATCAATCAGGAGGCATATAAAAAGACATTTCTTGCTAAGTTTGGCATGATGGGAGACTCCAAAGTTAAAGTTCCAATGTCTTTTGGAACAAAGCTTACACCTTCGTTGGAGAAGCCATCCGCTGACATGATACTTTATCGTTAAATGATTGGGTCACTAATATATCTCACAGTCAGTAGACCTGACATCATGTTCTCAGTCTGCTATTTTGCCCAATTCCAGGCTAACCCACGCGAACCTCACATGCTTGTCGTAAAAAACATCTTTCGCTATCTGAAGCGAACCTCCTCCCTCGGTCTATGGTATCAGGCCAACTCAGGTTTCTTTGTCCAAGCGTTCTCAGATGCTAACTTAGGTGGCTGTGGATTGGATCGTAAAAGCACCACTGGAGGATGCCAATTTCTCAATGGAAAATTGGTTAGCTGGCAATCAAAGAAACAAAACTGTGTTTCTCTCTCCATGGCGGAAGTTGAATACATCGATGTTGCATCATGCACATCTCAGGTTGTATGGATACAAAGTCAGCTTAGAGATTACGGGCTGAACATGAAGAAAATCCCACTATATTGCGACTCTGAAAGTGCAATTAGGATTTGTCATAACTCAGTGCAACACTCGAAGACAAAACACATAGCACTGAGGTATCACATCATCAAAGATCATGTAGAAGATGGCAACGTGGAAATTCACTTCGTAAGGACAACTGATCAACTGACAGATATATTCACTAAGGCTTTACCTGAAGCAAGTTTCAACAAAATTTTGCAAGGCCTAGGAATGATGGAAGTAGAATCTGTACCAAAATCGCCTTCGCTTCAATAAAGGTAAGAAGTGAAATAGAGCGAACCGAAATGAACCTAACGCTCGGTCTATTTCGGTTTTAGCTTGACCACGAACCGAAATGAACCGAACGCTTGGTCTATTTCGGGTTCAGTCCTTCTGAACTCGTTTGCTTCTTTTTCATATCAAGGCATTGTGTTCGTATTCTTTGGTACACTCTTTTAAATACTTGTTTTTTTTATGTTTCTTTTCATTTTTTTTATAAAAACTCCAAAAATATTTCTCTGTTTCAATTTTTTTTTATAAAACCCAAAAATATTTTTCTTTTTCGTTTAATTCAAAATTTTCACAAAATACAAAAATATCTTTTATTTCATTTTTTATCTAATGCTTTCTTTTGTATAAGTGTTACTCACGATGATGAAGCTCCAGTAGGTATAACCTCTTTTCTATAAACTTCTTAAGTGTCCCTAGATGCATGCTGCTGCATGTTGACTAAAGCCTCTACAGATTTTGAGTGAAGCCTTAATAACATGATACATACAAATCATGTTTTCCCAAACTAGGTTGTTACATTCACTCTAATCAAGAGTTACCTTACTCTTCTCATATTGAGATTAGAGTTTTCTGCTTGGTCCTTCTTTTATAGCAGAGGTACATTCACTTCTTATACCACCTATATCATTTTTCTTCATTACACTTCATCTTACCAATGTAACCCTTGAGACTCTCATCATTTACCACTGAGGTTTATGGTTATACAAAAATATGTGTTAATGATCTTAGTTTTGTGTCACTACGTACTAAGTGAAACCCCCAATTCAACACCATTAATGAATTGACGGTACAATATCACTATGTTATAGTTCTTATATGAAATCTCTTTTTATTTTGAGTGATCCTTCTGAAAATTTCTATTACCAAGATTTTTTCTTCCCCAAGGATCTAGTTAAGTTTTTTTTTTTTGAGATTTCTTGTTTATCTACAAGTCAATAAATATCTTCCCTACCTACTTGTTCAACAGATCACATTAGTCACACAAGTACTTCGTTCAGTTTCGTTCTTATATCAATTATCGAAATCATGAATTGAAGCGAAAGCCAACCTTCAAAGCCTTAATTAAAAAGATGCATTTCAATACTTCTTAACAAGTACTTGATTGTTATTTAATGGGAAGCCACACAAGCACTTTGAAGTCTCTCTTGACTTTGAAGGAAGAGATTCGTGCCTAGAATCAGTTGCTTTATGACTCAACAAGACATCACAAAAACCCACAAAAAGTTTGTTTTATTTCTTTATCTTTCACACTCTATACACGAAAATCTTTGATTTTCCAAACTCTGGTTTTATTAATGATGACCTACTTGTTATAGCTTCGTTTCAACATGTATTCCAACGCTCGATAAAGTTAAAAGAAGATATCGGTTCATGTAAAACATGTGGGTGACGTTTGGGATAAAGTTAAAGCTGAGTCAGCGATTATCCAATCGTTTTGACGATTTGAAAAAGCACTTTTTATGGAACGGCGTGTAAAAAGGAAACTTCCTTTCTCTTTCCTGTGTCATCATTAGGTATGCCAACTGTTCGCTCCGTCACATCAGGCACGGTTTCTAATTAATCCAAGATTTTAGCCGGATATTTCTCTCTCCTACTTGTACGTATAAAAGGATTTGGCACGCTCCTATTTACCCTTTTATCACTTACACGTTCTCTCAAAGCATAAGGGTGATTTCTCTCACTGTTCATCTTCTTTTTCTCAAGCTTCATCAATGGCAGACTCCTCTTCTGTTCATGATACATCTGCTCGCTCTAACCTTCTCACCATCAAACCTCAACAAAACCTCATCATTGATCTTACACCCTTCATCTATGAACCCTATATGTTGTACGTCGTTGAATGTCTCAAATAATCACCTCTTGTCGACGCTCTTTCAAAGGTCGAAGTTGTTCCCATGACCTGCCTCTCTCACATCTATTCAATAGCTTACTATGACAAGGTTGCTGAGAGGATTCACTTTGATATTCACAACGAGAAGACCTTCATCTCCAAGACTCGCTTTTGTACCCTAATTGGTCTTTCTCAAGAACCAACTCTGGTAAACCCTGACTCGATCACTACTGGTCAACTATTCTCCATGTTCTATCAAATGGGGTTCACTGAAACCCTAACCACCGTTACCAAATTCAAGAAGTCTTGCCTTCCTTCTCAATGGAATGTCTTATTCACTCTTCTTTTCAAAGGTCTATCAGAATGAAGCGCCGGCTCAGACGGAGCAAGCAAGTCATTCATGACTGTGCTTTATGGGCTGTATCATGGGATTAATTTGGACTATGGAATAGTCATCTGGCAACAACTGGTTCAAAGCTTGTATTCTTCTTCACGACATTTATAGATTTCATGTGGCAGGTACTAGTCCATTATTACAAAGTGGGCAATGGATCGTCTCCCCGTTCCAATCATGGCAGATTCTCTTCTTTCCTCCATCGCAACCTTTCACACCACGAAGATCATTGTCACAGATCCAACCAAGTTTTCTTTCATTGTATCGATCCCTGAAGCCATGTATGCGTACGTGTCTGACGCAAGCAATGTTCTTCAAGAATACAAGAAGCATCCTTTTTCGGGCCCGAGGGAACTCACTCCCGCCATGATTCGCTCCATAGAGGAAGCTGACAAACCAGCCAAGAGGGGAAAGAAAACAGAGACACAGAAGGAGGCGAAAGTAACTAAACCAACCAAGGGTCAAACACCCAATAAGCAAAAGCCAGACAAGGCTGCTCCTTCACAGCCTAAGCAGAAGAAGCAGAAAAAGTCGGCTCAGAGACTCATTCTTCAATCCTCAAGCGATTCGGACTCCAAGTATGTTCCTCCTAAAAAAACCCACTGCTCACTCAGAATCAGAAAGAGAAAGTTCTGATGAGGAGGCTTCAGGTCGTGGTGATACCCCACCTCGCTCGCCTACCGCAGAGGTACCTGTTCTCTCCCAACCCTCTTCTCCTCCACCCATTTCTGTACCAATCTCAACCCCTCCAATTTTTCCCATCACTACCTCTCAACCATCAACAACTATTCCTATTCCTGATCCAATCTTCACTGAGACTACCACTACCACCACTACTGGAGTTCGAACCAATGTATCTAATACGGGGGCTCCTTCTTCAGCACCCACACCTCCAGTTACAACCGAACCACCAGTTACTACCGAACCTCCCGTCACTACAAAACCACTATCTCCTACCTAATCCACTGAAACCAACACGGTTCTTAGCGGTGAGGACTTGGATTTTGATTCCACTTACTTCAGTCCCTACCGTGTCCAAAGTGACGACGACGAAGATGCTCCCATAACCAAGCGCCATCTCAAGGCAGTTACTGAAAAGCTTGATCAGCTGCTTTCCTCCACTTCCACTGGTGCATATTCTGATGTTGCTCTCAAAGCCTTGTTCTCTTCAGTTTTCCAAGAACATGATGTTTCTCTCACTGCTGCAGTAAAGGCCATTGATGCCTCTACCTCCCAATGCCAGAAGGCCTCTCTTGCTGTTGAGGATTCAACGGAGGAATGCAAAGAAGCGACCGCAAAAGTCGATAAACTAATTTCTGAAGCTCATCTATTTTTAGATTCTTTGCAGGCTTCTGCTCAAAAGAATTATTAGATGGTGAATGCTTCGGTTGATAAGCTTCAGCATTCTCTTCAAGCTGAAAGGACTAATCTTGAAGCTGCTCGTCAAGCCATCAAAGCTGCCAATGCCACTCTACACGATAATGTCAACGATCCTTTGACTCAACTAGAAGCAGAGTTGGTTGTCGAAAATCGCATCATGGATGAGCTAGATAAACGTACCTCTCAGCTAAAGATGCAAAACCTCAAGCTTCGCACTGTGACAAACGACCTTAATGATTTGAAATCTGAAAGGGAAGTCATTCGAAGCTCTGTCGGTGACGTTCATTCCATTCTGGTTCACCTCCTTGATACCCATGATCCCATTATGACAATTACCATCAAAAGGCATCTGGCTGAAAAAGTCAGACCTGCACTGGACATCCTTAGTCGTATTGAGGGTGTTTCGGTGACTGGTGTCCAGCCGAAACAAGGGGAGAAAAGGCAAAAACTCAACCTCCTCCCGAACCTAATCCAACAGCTGAACCAAAGGTTAATGAATCTTCGGTCAGCAAAAGGAAAAAGAAGATTGGAGAAGATGATACATATGATGAAGGTGATTATGAAGATACTCTGGGTGTAATTCCCGATAAGCCTTATCAGAAAACAAAACTTCCTGAGAAAGAGCCTGCCGAAAAGTTCATGAAGCAAACGGCTAAGCTGGAGAAGAAGCAAAAAAGAAAAGGAGCTCTTGGAGAAAAAGAAGTCTATTTTTCCAGAGTGGACCCTTAATTTGCTTCTAAGGAGTGCTATTGATGAACCAAGTATTCTTTGGCTCGAACCCGTCATGTCGTTTGGGCTTGAAAA